>NC_092239.1:42610186-42745186 GCF_036320965.1 Panulirus ornatus | reverse complement strand
TTTACTGCTCTTGAATCCTAGGTGGTTCTCAGTCCATTTCAAATCAGTAACTTGACTCATTAATCGCCAGTCTATTACGTATACGTCCCCAGTCCATTACATATACGTGTAAACCTATCCTGTAAAGTGTAACCTATGCATTAAATGGGTGGGTCCCTCAGCCAACCTCTCTGACATATAATGGAGTACATTCTGGGTACTGACCCAACACTATTTGAAGCGACGGTGTCTTTGTTCTAAATGTTCGCGGGGCCCCTAAACCCTCTTTAACCTATCTTCACTTGTATTTGTGTACCTCTATAGATTCTGTGCTCCCAGCCATAGCATGTGTCCTGGCTCATAAAGTGACTACTACAACATCTCTTCAGCTAAAAGTTTGGGTTCGTTTACCTCCATACACCTCACGGCCTCCAGGGTGCAAGGAACGGTTGCCACGATCAAATATCAGACAAAAAAATAATTTCGCAATATCTCAAACAATAAATCCCGCACGTAATCCGGTGTTTGACACAGTGAGCGCGGAACGAGGATTAATGAGACGGGTGAGATTTAAACAGAAGGTATGAGAATGCTGGAAGGCTCCCATGACTCAACAAACTCAGAAAAACATGTATAACCTGTTTAAATAATTGCGTTTTCTCCCTATAGTCTTTTTTTTCTTTAATATGAAGTTGGGAAACTGTTCTTTTATATATATATGTGCGACTAAATTTTCATAAACAAAATAATAACTGGTATTTTCTAATATTTTGGGGGAGGAAGGGCAAATATACAAATCCCCTCATTCGTGGCCAGACATAGAGAGTGCTTTTCACATTCCTACAACTCTTATGAACTCTATACAACAAACTGGTTTATAAACATTCACAATTTCCACAACAAACAATTCGAGGTGTACTTTTTCATCTACACATTTACAACGACAGTATCCCTCGACCATGAACAAAAGGTATACAAAAACCTTCATTGAATATTCTTTCTTCTAACAACACTGTGTTACTAGATTAATCTTAATTTTGACAAGAGAATAATAAAATTTGAAGCGCTGTAAAAAATGATACTTACATGGTGTACAAAATTTAGCGCAGGTGATATAGGGCAGTTGAGTGTGTGGGCTGGGTGATGATGATGGTTTAGCTGATGTTCTGACCTCCCGGGCTGCGTCAAGAAGCACACTGAAGGATCTGCCACGACACTGGCGACGCAGGACATCCACTCTCCTACTTCCCTCAGTGAGAGCTGTTTTCCTAGTTAAGTTCACTAAGTTAGTTATTTAGCGAGAATCATTTTCTCCAACTGTACTGTTTAGGCTGCGCATCCTGCCTGCACTGCTTAATGTAGAAGGAATGAGGTAAAGAGGAAAGGTGGCCGTTGTCACCTAGGCGGCGCGAGAGTATCTGGCTAGGGAGGCGTGGGTGCGTGTTTCCTTCACCATCACCCGGAGTTGTCGTACATTTTCTGGAAATTATCGCGTCATAGAGGTCCTGTCCTGATGGACGTGTTACCACGAAAGCTCATCTTTCTGGCAATGGAAACGAGTCTGAAATGATATTAATAACTACGATACGACCTAAATACAGATTTCTAATACTGGAAACCCGTTCGGCGACTGCGCATCACATTACAATTCTGCGCAGTTAATTACGCAACGTGACAAAATGTGCAAATTATGCACGTGTATCCGTCTAATGATAAATACACGTTTGTCATACAACTGCCAAACGTCTGACCTCAGCGACTGAAAATAAATTTGCACATAAATTAGGCATTACCGACATACTCACATACACACTCTGTAATTATTGCCAAAGGATTCTAATTCATATCTATGAATTCGTAGCCAAACATTAACGATGATAAGAGGATAGGAAGGCACATTTAGTGGAGAGCAATTACAAGCTCTCAACGGGCCAATTGAAGAGGAATTCGTGTCTCTAGAAGCCAATAACTGCTATCGGACTTCGCCTGCAAATGGTAACACCGCGATCGAGATCATCTTCATCTTCGACGAGGCTGTAATCACCGTCAGCGGACGGAGAGAGTACAGTGTCGACGAAGATATTCCCGCCACATAGAAGTCCATCATTTCCCTGCTCCTGCGTGGAGTGCAGTCGCGAAACTGCTGGAACCCCCCAAAAGAGGGATCCTAGTTACATAATGATAATTACACAATAGAATAATAATGATAATAATAATAATAATAATGATAATAATAATAATAATGATAATACAAACGATAACTGTTCAGCAGCCAACCTAGAGTACGATGAGGTGACAAATGAGCACAAGAGTACGACCCTCGAGCACGACGTTACGACCCTTAAGCACAGGATGGGACGACCCTTGGGGTAGGATGGCATGGCTTTTGATTTGACCCTTCAGGGTCAAATCAACAGTCACAGAGCTTAATATCATACCCATGAGAGACTTACTCTTATGCACTAAGACAGTGTTATACAAGAATTACACATGAAATTCAAAACTCATAGACTAGTTACTCATGCTATGCTTTTATACTCATAAAATACTCATTATCATACTCATACAAGACTTAGATTTATATTCACACAAGACTCAGTATTTCACTTATAAATACTCATACAAGACTCAGTGATATACAAGACCGAATTTTACTCACGAAAATCATTGCTATATATAATTAAGCAGGGGTCAGTATCTTCATACAAGACAGAGTTTTACTCATGCACATCCATGTAATGTTCATGCAAGTCTTGGTGTTACACTCATACATGGAAGACTCTGTACTATGAACATACAAGACATACAAGTTACATTCATGCACGATTCAATATCATACAAGACTCATACTCTTAGAAATCTTATTATTATACGTATACTAGGGTCATTTTTATGTGAATCACTGTTACACTTATATGAGATTTGGTATCATACTCAAACGAAAATCATTACCATTCTCACAAAAGACTCAATATCATGCATATACAAAACTCAATATGATACGAATATTACGTATTTGATTCTCAGCAGCATACACAACACACATTATTACGCTTAAACAAGTCACAGTTCTCTACTCATACAAACACTCATTATCATACTCAAAGAAGGCATAATACTATACTGATACAAGACTCAGTGCTATACAAGAATCAACACTACCCATACTAGACTGTGTGCTATATATAAATGCTCAAAATTCCTATGATCATACAAGACCTGAATTCAAGAAACTTTGAGACTAACATGACTAATTATCATACTCATACAGGACTTATAAAAGTTAGCATTATACTCACAGTTTTGTTATATTGCTCTCAAAAAAGATTCACTATATTCATACAAAACTCACAGTATCATACTCATACAACTTTGTTATGCACGTAAGACTCAGTATTATGCTCGTAGGACTCTTGTTATACCTAGAGAAGATTCAGTAAGATAATCAGAGTTCTACAAATCTCTGTAATATCCATATAAGATTCAGTATGATAAAAATGAATGGGTTTTACACTCATTCGGGACTCAGTTCTATTCATGTGCTGAAACGCTAAGGTTATACAGATATACAAGATTCGACAAAAAAGTGACATGCAGGTATCCGCGCCCTACACACCGCTGACGCTATTCTCAAAGGGTTAGGGTATCGTAATCAAGGGCTTGTAGTCGTACTCAGGGGCCTTAAATCGCTGTACTCATGGGTGTTATGTCTTTGTACTCAAAGGGTTAAATCGTTATACCAAAAGGGTTAGGTCGTTGTACTCAGGGACTTAATTCCTCGAACTAAGAGTTTTCAGCTTTCGTACTCTAAGAGTAAAGTCGTCGTACTCAAGGGGTAAAGTCGTCGTACTCAAGGAGTTAATTCCCCGAACTCTTGTTAAGTCGTCGTACTCAAGGAATTAAGTAGTCGTACCTAAGGAATTAAGTCGTCGTACTCAAAGAGTTAAGCTGTCGTACTCAAGCTTGACGTGCAAGGCGCCGGTGGCGTGAGTTACTGCTGATGTTGGTAATATACATATAAAAAAATAGACATGACATCAAAAATCAGATTCTTGTTAATAAAGCAGGATTTACTGGCAGAGATCACATCAGCAACGCCATTATTTCCCCCCTCCTCCCTCCCTGTGATGGCTGCTTAATACTGACATACGGGCAAGAGACAACTGTAAACATCCACTGAACAAATTACAAGGTATTTAATTGGTTTCTACACGAATGGCATCTGACCCCGTGAGCAAGACGGTTCGATTCTTGAGCACGATCGAACGACACTGGATGATGACGCCTTGACCTCTCCAAGGTCAGGTCATTGTAACGAAGCGTCGCACCGTCGTGCTCAAGGGTCACACCGTCGTGCTCAAGGGTCACACCGTCGTGCTCAAGGGTCGTACCGTTGTGCACAAGGGTCGTATCGTCGTGTTCAAGGGTCCTACCGTCGTGCTCAAGGGTCCTACCGTCGTACTCTAGGCTCGCTTTGTCGTGGTCAAGCTCGTATTGTCGTGCTCAAGGCTTGTACCTTCGTGCTTAAGCGTCGCACCGTCGTGCTCAAGGCTCCTATTGTCGTGCTCAAGGCTCGTACCGTCGTGCTCAAGGGTCACACCGTCGTGCTCAAGGGTCGTACCGTCGTGCCCAAGGGTCACACCTTCGTGGTCAAGGGTCGTACCGTCGTGCTTAAGGGTTGTGCCGTTGTGCATAAGGGTCGTACCGTCGTGCTCAAGGGTCGCATCGTCGAGCTGAAGGCTCCTACCATCGTACTCAAGGGTCGTATCGTCGTGCTCAAGGATCGCACCGTCATGCTCAAGCGTCGTAGCGTCCTGCTCAAGGGTCGAACCGTTGTTCTCAAGGGTCTGAAAACTTCACTGTGTTATCTCGTCTGTCTCTTGAACTCGCTCGTCTCCTCAGGAACCTGAAGGAATGAACCTTAAATCGAGCTGGAGGAATGAATAGCGTTACGTCCTGAGGGTAACTGGGGGGGTCCCTTAGTTGAGTGGTGTCATTCTGGCGTCACTGGTGGGTCTTCTGTGTGACTAGTGTGCCTGGGGACCAACATGGACGCCGAGTGTGAGCGGTTCAGAGTGCCACTGCAACCAGTATGGTGGGTGCCAGTGATACCCGTACCATAGGTGCCAATACCCAGTGTCATTAGCGTTGGCAGTGTCCGGGTAAGTGGTACCAACACCACGAGAGCCAGTTATAGCGTCACTTGTGCCAGGGGTGACAGTGCCACCAATATCAGGAATGGCAATGCTATGAGCGTTAAGGGCGTCAGTGCCAGCATTGCCCCTATGGGGGAGGACAGTGTCAACAGCAACATGGGTGCCAATGCCATTGCTACTATTGTCGGGGGTGCCAGTACTAGTGCTACCAGTGCTGGGGTGCCAGTACTAGTGCTACCAGTGTCGGGAGTGCCAGTACTAGTGCTACCAGTGTCGGGAGTGCCAGTACTAGTGCTACCAGTGTCGGGAGTGCCAGTACTAGTGCTACCAGTGTCGGGAGTGCCAGTACTAGTGCTACCAGTGCCGGGGTCCCAGTACTAGTGCTACCAGTGTCGGGAGTGCCAGTACTAGTGCTACCAGTGTCGAAGGTGCTAGTGTTACCAGTGCCGGGGTCCCAGTACTAGTGTTATCAGTGTCGGGGGTGCCAGTACTAGTGCTACCAGTGTCGGAGGTGCTAGTGTTACCAGTGCTGGGGTGCCAATACTAGTGCTACCAGTGTCGGGGGTGCCAGTACTAGTGCTACCAGTGCTGCAGTGCCAGTACTAACGCTACCAGTGCTGGGGGCCAGTATTAGGGCTACCAGTGCTGGAGTGCCAGTACTAGTGCTCCCAGTGCTGGGGTGCCAGTACTACTGTTACTGGTGTCGGGGGTGCCAGTACTAGTGCTACCAGTGCTGGGGTGCCAATACTAGTGCTACCAGTGTCGGAGGTGCTAGTGTTACCAGTGCCGGGGTCCCAGTACTAGTGTTATCAGTGTCGGGGGTGCCAGTACTAGTGCTACCAGTGTCGGAGGTGCTAGTGTTACCAGTGCTGGGGTGCCAATACTAGTGCTACCAGTGTCGGGGGTGCCAGTACTAGTGCTACCAGTGCAGCAGTGCCGGTACTAACGCTACCAGTGCTGGGGGCCAGTAATAGGGTTACCAGTGCTGGAGTGCCAGTACTAGTGCTCCCAGTGCTGGGATGCCAGTACTAGTGTTACCAGTGTCGGGGGTGCCAGTACTAGTACTACCAGTGACGGAGGTCCTAGTGTTACCAGTGCCGGGGTCCCAGTACTAGTGTTATCAGTGTCGGGGGTGCCAGTACTAGTGCTACCAGTGTCGGTGTGTCAGTACTAGTGTTACCAGTGCTGGGGTGCCAGTACTAGTGCTACCAGTGCTGGGGTGCCAGTACTAGTGCTACCAGTGTCGGGGGTGCCAGTACTAGTGCTACCAGTGTCGGAGGTGCCAGCACTAGTGCTACCAGTGTCGGGGGTGCCAGTACTAGTGCTACCAGTGTCTGGGGTGCTAGTACAAGTGCTACCAGTGTCGGGGGTGCCAGTACTAGTGTTACCAGTGCTGGGGTGCCAGTACTAGTGCTACCAGTGTCGGGGTGTCCAGTACTAGTGCTACCAGTGTCGGGGGTGCCAGTACTAGTGCTACCAGTGTCGGGGGTGCCAGTACTAGTGCTACCAGTGTCGGAGGTGCCAGTACTAGTGCTACCAGTGTCGGAGGTGCCAGTACTAGAGCTACCAGTGTCGGGGTTCCAGTACTAGTGCTACCAGTGCTGGGGTGTCAGTACTAGTGCTACCAGTGTCGGGGTGCCAGTACTAGTGCTACCAGTGTCGAAGGTGTCAGAACTAGTGCTACCAGTGTCGAAGGTGCCAGAACTAGTGCTACCAGTGTCGTGGTGCCAGCACTAGTGCTACTAGTGTCGGGAGTGCCAGTACTAGTGCTACCAGTTTCGGAGGTGCCAGTACTAGTGCTACCAGTGTTGGGAATACCAGTACTAGTGGTACCAGTGCTGGAGTGCCAGTACTAGTGGTACCAGTTCTGGGGTGCCAGTACTAGTGTTACCAGTGTCGGGGTGCCAGTACTAGTACTACCAGTGTTGGGAATACCAGTACTAGTGGTACCAGTGCAGGGGTGCCAGTACTAGTGCTACCAGTGCTGGGGTGCCAGTACTAGTGCTACCAGTGTCGGGGTGCCAGTACTAGTGTTACCAGTGTCAGGGGTACCAGTACTAGTGCTACCAGTGCTGGGGTACCAGTACTAGTGTTACCAGTGTCGGGGGTGCCAGTACTAGTGCTACCAGTGTCGAGGTACCAGTACTAGTGCTACTAGTGCTGGGGTGCCACTACTAGTACTACCAGTGTTGGGAGTACCAGAACTGGTGGTACCAGTGTCGGGGTGCCAGTATTAGTACTACCAGTGCCGGGGTGCCAGTGCTAGAGCTACCAGTGTCGGGGTGCCAGTACTAGTGTTAACAGTGTCGGGGTTGCCAGTACTAGTGCTACCAGTGCTGGGGTGCCAGTACTAGTGCTACCTGTGCTGGGGTGCCAGTACTAGTGCTACCTGTGCTGGGATGCCAGTACTAGTGCTACTTGTGCTGGGGTGCCAGTAATAGTGCTACCTGTGCTGGGATGCCAGTACTAGTGCTACCTGTGCTGGGATGCGGGTACTAGTGTTAATAGTGCTGGGGTGCCAGTACTAGTGTTACCTGTGCTGGGGTGCCAGTGCTAGTGTTACTAGTGCTGGGATGCCAGTACTAGTGTTACTAGTGCTTGGGTGCCAGTACTAGTGTTACTAGTGCTGGGGTGCCAGTACTAGTGTTACTAGTGCTGGGGTGCCAGTACTAGAGTGCCAGTAGTAACACTATCGGGATGACAGTGTTACCAGTTCCAGGAGTGCCAGTGTAGAGTAAGCAGGTCTACCAACGTATCTCAGAAAGTGGTCCTGGCAACGTAAAAGGATGCCATCTAAAAAGGAGACATAACAGTACATCTATCTTAGAAAGAGCGACCTAAGGGCTGTCCATAGTTGGTCTTGATCGCCCACAGACAAGGGCCTCAAGTGTTGACCCATTAACAAGAACCCCGCGGATCCGGAACCCTCCAAATGGCCACTCCTCCAAATGGCCACTCCTCCAGCTTAACCCGGTGCCCTTCGCCTAAGACCTCCAGTGGCTGGTTCTGTTGTCGCTTCTCGAGAAGAACGGGCGACGCGAGGAGATCGCATTGCCTGGTGATCCCTCTATTGACACCGAGATCCGCTGGCTGAGCACAATCGCCCAGGCTTATCATCTCGACCCTAAATCATGGTGTCGTCCTTGTCGAGCAGGTCTGTCTATACAGTCGAGCAGATCTGTCTATACTGTCGAGCAAGTCTGTACATATCGTCGAGCAGTTCTCTCTATACTGTCGAACATGTCTGTCCATAATGTCGAGTAGGTCTGTCTATATTGTCAGGCAGGTCTGTCTATATTGCTGAGCAGGTCTATCTATAGTGTCATGCAGGTATGTCTACATTGTCAAGCAGGTATGTCTATATTGTCGAGCAGGTCTCTCTATATTGTCGAACAGGTCTGCTATATTGTTGAGCAGGCCAGTCTATATTGTTGAGCAGGTCTGTCTATACTGTCAAGCAGGTCCGTCTATATTGTCGAGCGGGTCTAGTCTATATCGTCGAGCAGGTCAGGTCTATATTTTCGGGCAGGTCTGTCTATATTCTGGAGCAGGTCTGTCTATATTGCCGAGCAGGTCTGTCTATATTGTCCGGTAGGTCTGTCTATATTGTCGAGCAGGTCTGTCTATATTGTCGAGCAGGTCTAGTCTTTATCGTCGAGCAGGTATGTCTATATTGTCAAGCAGGTTTGTCTATATTGTCGAGCAGGTCTGTCTATATTGTCGAGCAGGTCTAGTCTATATCGTCGAGCAGGTCTGACTATACTGTCAAGCAGGTTTGTCTATATTGTCGAGAAGATCTGTCTATAGCACTTAGCCCGGCAAGTTGTTAGTAATCGCGTCAGCAATGGAGAACTCCTTTGTTTGCCTGTGGAATATACTGCCACAGATCACCTGACAAACAATATACTCAACCTTACCTTATCACACAACAACTCGTGCAACAAAACCCTGGTTTGGGTCAACCAGCAGCTACCAGGTACTACACTCCGTCAGGAGATTCAAACATGACAAGGTTCCCATCGATAGGCTGGTTGTGGTTCGCAGTGCTCCGGAGACCCCCTCCCTGGAGGTTACACTCTGCGAGTGAACTTAATCCTCCCAGCGAACTCCCAAGGATGAACGACTCCTCCTCCCCGGATCACTCTGCTACAGGAACTGGGGTACTGGTCATGCCTCGAGGTACTGCTCCGCCCTGGTGAATTAGGCGTGGTGTGCCGACCTGCATACATGACTCCGGTGCCTGTCAACTCAAGTCTGAACTCATCCGAGCTTCGCCGGGCCCAACACCAAGACCTTCATCGATGAATTCATGGCAGTGCTACAGCCACCTCACTTCCTACACCGTCAGTTCATCCGTCTAAGTGAATGGAGGTGTTGCAGGCCAGTAATAATAGTCCCTACCACCCTCAACCTAAATGATCCGGTCCAGTGATGCCAGGTCAACCATCTCCTAAACCAATCCCACACCGTCGTCGTTCTCTGCCTCCAGTGAACATCAGTGGAGCCGGTGACCGAGCCTCATCGCCCAGCAACGTCACCCAACACCACGAATCCTGCAACTCTCTTCCACAATACCTGTATCCCCTTTCCAAAATAACACGGTATCTCTGCCCCTAAATAACATATCTTTTCGGGACCAGAGCTATCTTTCACCTTAGATTTAAAACAGCCCAGCATCTCACCTCCAGAATGATAACTCATCACTTTAGGAGACACAAGCACAAGATAACACATCTCCATACACGTTCCCACAGACCTGCTCATACAGATGCTTCCACTATTTAAGACCGACAAGACAGACGTGATATCGACCACCCTCACATCCGGGTCCGAGTCTGCACAGCAAACAAGACGACTGGCAAGAATGCTCCAGCTCAGCCGCTTCTGATGAGCCGGAAACAATTGGTGGTCCTTATCACCACAGTGGCGCAGTAAGCCCGACACTGAGGATAACCCGCGTTACACGCAAATATGGACAGAAGTCAGTACATCCTGTGTACAATCAATTAGAACGTACACAGCATACGGGCTAAGAGAGACATCCTCATCTGACACGTCCTCTTCTACAGCTCAGACATCATCTTACTCCAGGAGTGTTTCGTCTCGTAAAACCTGGGAGAATCGAAGTCCCCCTGACATCGAGGGTACATAGCCTCCGGTATACCAAAAGCGAATGGACTCACCGCGTACATAAGTCGCTCATCTCCCGTCGTTTATTCTGGAGGAGAGACGACACATAACTCATACAACATCTCACTTTTCAGCTGGGAGGAGGCATTATACACACATGTAAAGTATATGCTGAATCCCAACCCTTGTACTGACCAATTACCACCTCCTGCAGATAGGAGCATTATGTACTTTGGAGATCAGTGCCAGCCACCTCAAATGGTAACCCTAGCGGCTCCATCCCCATTGGTTACCGACATTACAACAATGTGGGATCCTATTGGCTGGATGTCTCCACCCCAGCTGGCCTTACTCTGTGGCACGGCGGGACACTGGACCATGTTCTCATGAGTGCCCTCATTAACACCAGCATCGTAATTCATCTGCTGCCCTCTCTTGCCTCAGATCATGTGGCCTTCATTGCCGAGTACTCTCACTCTATTCATCAGCCTCCACCACATAAGCGTCTCTGCTGTAATATACCGACAAAATACTACATGTCAAAATGCGTACCCTAGGTCAACAGATGGATCACTGCAAACCATGGCACAGATGTGAACACAGTGTACACCAACCTGGTCAGCGTTACATCGACTACTTCCCTAAAAGGAGAACAGGTTAGCCAGGGCAGTGAGTACTTCAAGACAGAATCATCAGCCACAAAAGTCCGGCCGCTGAAGCATCTGAAACCATGGACAAGGTGCCAGGAATTAAAATCTTAGGACGTATTGCACCGCAGTTGACAACTTAATCGACAAGACGACCTGTGTCCGCCGGGAGCCGAAGGATGACTTCACCAGCTCCATCATTCGGCAAACTTATCCTGCCCTTATGTGGGAACACATCCAACGTATCACAAAGAAAACACCTCCGACCCCAGAGCACCATCATTCTCCACTGAAAATAGCTGAAGAACTGGTGGAGAATGGTCCTCACAGCTACAGTTATGGTCTCTACTACCTCAGCTATGACTCGTACCAACACAAAATGAAGATCAATGGCAGCGCCGTATCGACGAAGCCAAAACATGGTAGGAGGATGATCCTGCAGCGATCAACGATGAGCAACTCTGTCAAGCTCTTCTCACGGGTGCAGCCATCTCCCTCCCCTGGGGAAGACGGCATCACCTACTCCACGCTGATCCTCACTGCAAAGGTTCCAGGAAACCTTCTTAGACTCTACAACTTGTGCATACTGAAGGGATCCCTGCCTGAGGCTTGAAATAGGAATATCATTGATAATTACACTCCCGTAACCAAAGATTTTCTTGCGTAACTACAGAAGCAGCTCGCGCGGTGAAGAACATTTTGTAAATGTAGTGAGCGACATGGCACGGGCAGAACATGACCTAGTCAAGGCCATCTTGGAAGAAAGAAAATAGAATAAGAAACTAAAAATCTTCAAGGCTCTGAGGGTGTTTGTAGACCTGACTCTTAAAGGAAGATGGGTTATACGGTGAGAGAAAAACAAAAGAAGGAAGAGAATTCCACGGCTTTAGGAAGAAGGAGCCGTCATACCAGCCAACCCTCGAGTGGTCGTTGCCAAACAGAAACTGTGAGAAGCAGCAGGCAAACGTGTGCCAAGGGTCCAACCCTTGAGGATGGGGACACATAAGAGCTTCATCCCATGACTAGGCGTCATTCTCACCGACGGATCACTAAAACCTGATGGATCTTCTTGTTGAGCTTTCGCAGTCTACTGGGATGGATTCCTTGAAAGTTTCCTCCATCGTGTCGCAGACTGAGGAAGCACTACACACAGCAGAGCTTGCAGCCATCCACGACACACTGGGATGTATCATTAACTCCTGTTGTGAAGGGATTGTGATCTGTGACCATAAGTCACCACTGCTAGTCATATAATTACAGTCACCTGCCTCTCCTTCTCTGGTTAAATACATTAAGCAGTGGCGGCCGACACGCCATCCGAACTCGTTCTTTATGACTTTCTTTACGATCACCTCTCATGCTGGAGTTGAAAATAAGCAGGCGGACAGGCCGGCTAAGCTAGCCTCTGATCCTCCGGCTCCAGACACTTCCTAAAATTTGTCAATATCTCGCGTCCGCAAAAGGGCTGAACCTGGCTTCCTTACACCTTCTGTTACAGGATGTATGCCAAAGAACATTAGCAGTAACACAATCAGTAATCATCTGTATTTCTTAGGCCAAACATACAAATATACAAAGACAGGTTCACATCGACGACTAAGAAACACTGCTGCTGCTGCTCGTCTAACAATGGGCACTCAACCACTATGGTCGTATGCCAACAAACCAAAACTTTTCAAACAAATTTCCTTTGCCAGGAAAACGGGCGAAACACCATCACTGTTGTCATGGCTGCAAAACATCCAGCCTTCTGGTTCAATAAAGACACTCCATTTCAAACATATTTGGACCTAGTTAGTTCCAAGACTCCTTCTTACATTCCATTTTTCCTTTGGAAGACGGAGATAAAGTTACAATATCCATATTGAATGGACGCCTTGATCCAGCCTCAGACTGACCACAGGGAATAGTAAGAACCTTGGGAGACGAGAGTCCTAATCTAAGAACCAACCAGAGTCAGTTGACCTTCGTGCTATGAAGTACTTCCTTCCCTACCAGCGGTTAATGAATTATAATAATAATAATAATAATAATAATAATAATAATAATAATAATAATAATAATAATAATAATAATAACAATAATTATCATTATCATTATCATTGTTATCACCATTATTATCATTATTCAATCTTACTGTATGGGTACGTTAATCGTTAGCAATTCTGAATCAAGAAGGTTCTGATCATGATACTAGTGTTGGGTAGGTAATACGGTACCCAAATTCGATCTCACACTCAACAGTCGGGAGGGCTATGAGAACCAGAGAAAAATGTGCGTCAAGTGGGACGATATACTAAATAACTGATATGGAAAAAGGGTCTACATCGCCATCCTCCTAACAGCCAAACCCAACACACTAACCAACCAACCTAACCAGAAAATCTTCCTTATTTTGGGTCACTGGAATACAATCGAGAATTTTCGGAGAGCAACTGTCACAGGAAGCGGCCATCTGCAGGAATGACGTATCGTTTCCCTCCCTTTACACAGAAGCGCGGGCGCTAATTTGAAGCAATTAGCAAAATGAAAAAAAACGTAATATGACATTGTCCGAGTGTCATAAAACATTTGAAGAAATACCTTCATTTCGCCCCATGACGACGTGACCTCCATAATGTCACCAAGAAAAGCCGGAGACGTGTGTGAGTGTATCTGCTGGACTGGGAAATCTTTCCCTTTTGTTATCTGTACTTATATTAATACTCGTTGTAGACATTTAGCGGCCATTCTTTCGTGAACACTATGACATACATTTGCACATACTATATTGATTGCTGCAGTCCCAGAAGGATGATGAAAATACTAATGGCAATAATAATAATAATAATAATGATGATAATAATAATAATAATAATAATAATAATAATAATAATAATAATAATAATAATGATAATAATAAAAATAATAATAATAATAATAATAATAATAATAATAATAATAATAATAATAATAATACCGGATAACATTGCTGAACCTGACGCCTTCACGGGCCAAACGGGACCGAGCACACACTCAACCCAGCTGTTCATCCTTCCTTAGGGGTTGGTCGATAAATTGGGTCTAGCTTAGGATATATATATATATATATATATATATATATATATATATATATATATATATATATATATATATATATATATATTCATTTATTTATTTATTTATTACACTTTGTCGCTGTCTCCCGCGTTAGCGAGGTGGCGCAAGGAAACAAACGAAAGAATGGCCCAACCCACCCTCATTACACATGTATATACATAAACGCCAACACACGCACATATACATACCTATACATTTCAACGTATACATACATATACATACACAGACATATACATATATACACATGCACATATACAAGCTGCCTTCATTCTCGCCGCCACCCCGCCACACATGAAATGAACCCCCCCCCCCAACCCCCGCGCACATACGAGGTAGCGCTAAGAAGAGAAAACAAAGGCCACATTCGTTCACGCTCAGTGTCTAGCTGTCATGTGTAATGCACTGAAACCACAGCTCCCTTTCCACATCCAGGCCCTACATCATTTTCCATGGTTTACCCCAGACGCCTCACATGCTCTGGTTCAATCCATTGACAGCACGTCGACCCCGGTATACCACATCGTTCCAATTTACTCTATTCATTTCACGCCTTTCACCCTCCTGTATGTTCAGGCCCTGATCGCTCAGAATCCTTTTCACTCCATCCTTCCACCTCCAATTTGGTCTCCCACTTCTCCTCATTCCCTCCACCTCTGACACATACATCCTCTTTGTCAATCTTTCCTCACTCACTCCATGTGACCAAACCATTTCAATACACCCTCTTCTGCTCTCTCAAGCACACTCTTTTTATTACCACACATTTCTCTTGCCCTTTCATTACTTACTCGATCAAACCACCTCACACCACATATTGTCCTCGAACATCTCATTTCCAACACATCCACCCACCTCCACACAACCCTATCTATAGCCCATGCGTCACAACCATATAACATTGTTGGATCCACTATTCCTTCAAACATACCCATTTTTGCTCTCCGGGATAACGTTTTCGCCTTCCACACATTCTTCAACGCTCCTAGAACCATCGCCCCCTCCCCCACCCTATGACTCACTTTCGCTGCCAAATCCACTCCCAGAAATCTAAAACACTTCACTTCATCCAGTTTTTCTCCATTCAAACTTACCTCCCGATATACTTGTCCCTTAACCCTACTGAACCTCATAACCTTGCTCTTATTTACATTTACTCTCAGCTTTCTTCTTTCACACACTTTACCAAACTCATTCACCAACTTTTGCAGTTTCTCACCCGAATCAGCCATCAGCGCTGTATCATCAGCGAACAACAACTGGCTCGCTTCCCAAGCCCTCTCATGCACAACAGACTGCATACTTGCCCCTTTCTCCAAAACTCTTGCATTCACCTCCCTAACAACCCCATCCATAACCAAATTAAACAACCATGGAGACATCACGCACCCCTGCCGCAAACCGACATTCACTGGGAACCAACCACTTTCCTCTCTTCCTACTCGTACACATGCCTTACATCCTCGATAAAAACTTTTCACTGCTTCTAGCAACTTATCTCCTACACCATATACTCTTAATACCTTCCACAGGGCATCTCTATCAACTCTATCATATGCCTTCTTCAGATCCATAAATGCTACATACAAATCTATATGTTTTTCTAAGTATTTCTCACATACATTCTTCAAAGCAAACACCTGATCTACACATCCTCTACCACTTCTGAAACCACACTGCTCTTCCCCAGTCTGATGCCATGGATTGAACCAGGGCATGTGAAGCGTCTGGGGTAAACCATGGAAAGTTTGTGGGGCCTGGATGTGGAAAGGGAGCTGTGGTCTCGGTGCATTATACATGACAGCTAGATACTGTGAACGAAAGTGGCCTTTTTTGTCTTTTCCTAGCGCTACCTCGCGGGGGGGAGGGGGGATGCTATTCATGTGTGGCGAGGTGGCGACGGAAATGGATGAAGGCAGCAAGTATGAATATATATATATATATATATATATATATATATATATATATATATATATATATATATATATATATATAAGGTGAAAAAAAGGGCAAATGAGAGTTGGGGTTAGAGAGTATCATTAAATTTTAGGGAGAATAAAAAGATGTTCTGGAAGGAGGTAAATAAAGTGCGTAAGACAAGGGAGCAAATGGGAACTTCAGTGAAGGGCGCAAATGGGGAGGTGATAACAAGTAGTGGTGATTTGAGAAGGAGATGGAGTGAGTATTTTGAAGGTTTGTTGAATGTGTTTAATGATAGAGTGGCAGATATAGGGTGTTTTGGTCGAGGTGGTGTGCAAAGTGAGAGGGTTAGGGAAAATGATTTGGTAAACAGAGAAGAGGTACTAAAAGCTTTGCGGAAGATGAAAGCCGGCAAGGCAGCGGGTTTGGATGGTATTGCAGTGGAATTTATTAAAAAAGGGGGTGACTATTGTTGACTGGTTGGTAAGGTTATTAAATGTATGTATGACTCATGGTGAGGTGCCTGAGGATTGGCAGAATGCGTGCATAGTGCCATTGTACAAAAGCAAAGGGGATAAGAGTGAGTGCTCAAATTACAGAGGTATAAGTTTGTTGAGTATTCCTGGTAAATTATATGGGAGGGTATTGATTGAGAGGGTGAAGGCATGTACAGAGCATCAGATTGGGGAAGAGCAGTGTGGTTTCAGAAGTGGTAGAGGATGTGTGGATCAGGTGTTTGCTTTGAAGAATGTATGTGAGAAATACTTAGAAAAGCAAATGGATTTGTATGTAGCATTTATGGATCTGGAGAAGGCATATGATAGAGTTGATAGAGATGCTCTGTGGAAGGTATTAAGAATATATGGTGTGGGAGGCAAGTTGTTAGAAGCAGTGAAAAGTTTTTATCGAGGATGTAAGGCATGTGTACGTGTAGGAAGAGAGGAGAGTGATTGGTTCTCAGTGAATGTAGGTTTGCGGCAGGGGTGTGTGATGTCTCCATGGTTGTTTAATTTGTTTATGGATGGGGTTGTTAGGGAGGTGAATGCAAGAGTTTTGGAAAGAGGGGCAAGTATGAAGTCTGTTGGGGATGAGAGAGCTTGGGAAGTGAGTCAGTTGCTGTTCGCTGATGATACAGCGCTGGTGGCTGATTCATGTGAGAAACTGCAGAAGCTGGTGACTGAGTTTGGTAAAGTGTGTGAAAGAAGAAAGTTAAGAGTAAATGTGAATAAGAGCAAGGTTATTAGGTACAGTAGGGTTGAGGATCAAGTCAATTGGGAGGTGAGTTTGAATGGAGAAAAACTGGAGGAAGTGAAGTGTTTTAGATATCTGGGAGTGGATCTGGCAGCGGATGGAACCATGGAAGCGGAAGTGGATCATAGGGTGGGGGAGGGGGCGAAAATTTTGGGAGCCTTGAAGAATGTGTGGAAGTCGAGAACATTATCTCGGAAAGCAAAAATGGGTATGTTTGAAGGAATAGTGGTTCCAACAATGTTGTATGGTTGCGAGGCGTGGGCTATGGATAGAGTTGTGCGCAGGAGGATGGATGTGCTGGAAATGAGATGTTTGAGGACAATGTGTGGTGTGAGGTGGTTTGATCGAGTAAGTAACGTAAGGGTAAGAGAGATGTGTGGAAATAAAAAGAGCGTGGTTGAGAGAGCAGAAGAGGGTGTTTTGAAATGGTTTGGGCACATGGAGAGAATGAGTGAGGAAAGATTGACCAAGAGGATATATGTGTCGGAGGTGGAGGGAACGAGGAGAAGAGGGAGACCAAATTGGAGGTGGAAAGATGGAGTGAAAAAGATTTTGTGTGATCGGGGCCTGAACATGCAGGAGGGTGAAAGGAGGGAAAGGAACAGAGTGAATTGGAGCGATGTGGTATACCGGGGTTGACGTGCTGTCAGTGGATTGAATCAAGGCATGTGAAGCGTCTGGGGTAAACCATGGAAAGCTGTGTAGGTATGTATATTTGCGTGTGTGGACGTATGTATATACATGTGTATGGGGGGGGGGGGGTTGGGCCATTTCTTTCGTCTGTTTCCTTGCGCTACCTCGCAAACGCGGGATACAGCGACAAAGTATAATAAATAAATAAATAAAATATATGTATATATATGGTAAATTATATGGGAGGGTATTGATTGAGAGGGTGAAGGCATGTACAGAGCATCAGATTAGGGAAGAGCAGTGTGGTTTCAGAAGTGGTAGAGGATGTATGGATCAGGTGTTTGCTTTGGAGAATGTATGTGAGAAATACTTAGAAAAGCAAATGGATTTGTATGTAGCATTTATGGATCTGGAGAAGGCATATGATAGAGTTGATAGAGATGCTCTGTGGAAGGTATCAAGAATATATGGTGTGGGAGGCAAGTTGTTAGAAGCAGTGAAAAGTTTTTATCGAGGATGTAAGGCATGTGTACGTGTAGGAAGAGAGGAAAGTGATTGGTTCTCAGTGAATGTAGGTTTGCGGCAGGGGTGTGTGATGTCTCCATGGTTGTTTAATTTGTTTATGGATGGGGTTGTTAGGGAGGTGAATGCAAGAGTTTTGGAAAGAGGGGCAAGTATGAAGTCTGTTGGGGATGAGAGAGCTTGGGAAGTGAGTCAGTTGTTGTTCGCTGATGATACAGCGCTGGTGGCTGATTCATGTGAGAAACTGCAGAAGCTGGTGACTGAGTTTGGTAAAGTGTGTGAAAGAAAAAAGTTAAGAGTAAATGTGAATAAGATCAAGGTTATTAGGTACAGTAGGATTGAGGGTCAAGTCAATTGGGAGGTAAGTTTGAATGGAGAAAAACTGGAGGAAGTAAAGTGTTTTAGATATCTGGGAGTGGATCTGGCAGCGGATGGAACCATGGAAGCGGATGTGGATCATAGGGTGGGGGAGGGGGCGAAAATCCTGGGAGCCTTGAAGAATGTGTGGAAGTCGAGAACATTATCTCGGAAAGCAAAAATGGGTATGTTTGAAGGAATAGTGGTTCCAACAATTTTGTATGGTTGCGAGGCGTGGGCTATGGATAGAGTTGTGCGCAGGAGGGTGGATGTGCTGGAAATGAGATGTTTGAGGACAATGTGTGGTGTGAGGTGGTTTTATCGAGTAAGTAACGTAAGGTTAAGAGAGATGTGTGGAAATAAAAAGGGCGTGGTTGAGAGAGCAGAAGAGGGTGTTTTGAAATGGTTTGGGCACATGGAGAGAATGAGTGAGGAAAGATTGACCAAGAGGATATATGTGTCGGAGGTGGTGGGAACGAGGAGAAGTGGGAGACCAGATTGGAGGTGGAAAGATGGAGTGAAAAAGACTTTGTGTGATCGGGGCCTGAACATGCAGGAGGGTGAAAGGAGGGCAAGGAATAGAGTGAATTGGATCGATGTGGTATACCGGGGTTGACGTGCTGTCAGTGGATTGAATCAGGGCATGTGAAGCGTCTGGGGTAAACCATGGAAAGCTGTGTAGGTATGTATATTTGCGTGTGTGGACGTGTATGTATATACATGTGTATGGGGGTGGGTTGGGCCATTTCTTTCGTCTGTTTCCTTGCGGTACCTCGCAAACGCGGGAGACGGCGACAAAGCAAAAAAAAAAAAAAAATAAAAAATAAAAAAAAAATATATATATATATATATATATATATATGTGTGTGTGTGTGTGTGTGTGTGTGTGTGTGTGTGTGTATACGTTGACATGCATAGGTATGTATATATGCGTGTGTGGGCGTTTGTTTATAAACATGTGTATGTGGGTGGGTTGGGCCATTCTTTCGTCTGTTTCCTTGCGCTACCTCGCTAACGCGGGAGACGGCGATTAAGCATAATATATATATATATATATATATATATATATATATATATATATATATATATATATATATTTTTTTTTTTTTTTTCTTTCTTTTAAACTATTCGCCATTTCCCGCATTAGCGAGGTAGCGTTAAGAACAGAGGACTGGGCCTTTTTTGGAATATCCTCACCTGGCCCCCTCTGTTCCTTCTTTTGGAAAATAAAAAAAAAAAAAAAAACGAGAGGGGAGGATTTCCAGCCCCCCGCTCCCTCCCCTTTTAGTCGCCTTCTACGACACGCAGGGAATACGTGGGAAGTATTCTTAATGCCCTATCCCCAGGGATAATATATATATATATATATATATATATATATATATATATATATATATATATATATATATATATATATGGGAAACAGAAGAAGGAGTCACGCGGGGAGTGCTCATCGTCCTCGTAGGCTCAGGTTGGGGTGTCTAAATGTGTGTGGATGTAACCAAGATGTGAAAAAAGGAGAGATAGGTAGTATGTTTGAGGAAAGGAACCTGGATGTTTTGGCTCTGAGTGAAATGAAGCTCAAGGGTAAAGGGGAAGAGCGGTTTGGGAATGTCTTGAGAGTTAAGTCAGGGGTTAGTGAGAGGACAAGAGTAAGGGAAGGAGTAGCACTACTCCTGAAACAGGAGTTGTGGGAGTATGTGAAAGAATGTAAGAAAGTAAATTCTAGATTAATATGGGTAAAACTGAAAGTTGATGGAGAGAGATGGGTGATTATTGGCGCATATGTACCTGGGCATGAGAAGAAAGATCATGAAAGGCAAGTGTTTTGGGAGCAGCTGAATGAGTGTGTTAGTGGTTTTGATGCACAAGACAGGGTTATAGTGATGGGTGATTAGAATGCAAAGGTGAGTAATGTGGCAGTTGAGGGAATAATTGGTATACATGGGGTGTTCAGTGTTGTAAATGGAAATGGTGAAGAGCTTGTAGATTTATGTGCTGAAAAAGGACTGGTGATTGGGAATACCTGGTTTAAAAAGCGAGATATACATAAGTATACGTATGTAAGTAGGAGAGATGGCCAGAGAGCGTTCTTGGATTACGTGTTAATTGACAGGCGCGCGAAAGAGAGACTTTTGGATGTTAATGTGCTGAGAGGTGCAACTAGAGGGATGTCTGATCATTATCTTGTGGAGGCGAAGGCGAAGATTTGTATGGGTTTTCAGAAAAGAAGAGAGAATGTTGGGGTGAAGAGGGTGGTGAGAGTAAGGGAGCTTGGGAAGGAGACTTGTGTGAGGAAGTACCAGGAGAGACTGAGTACAGAATGGAAAAAGGTGAGAACAAAGGAGGTAAGGGGAGTGGGGGAGGAATGGGAGGTATTTAGGGAAGCAGTGATGCCTTGCGCAAAAGATGCTTGTGGCATGAGAAGCGTGGGAGGTGGGTTGATTAGAAAGGGTAGTGAGTGGTGGGATGAAGAAGTAAGATTATTAGTGAAAGAGAAGAGAGAGGCATTTGGACGATTTTTGCAGGGAAAAAATGCAAATGAGTGGGAGAGGTATAAAAAAAAAAGAGACAGGAGGTCAAGAGAAAGGTGCAAGAGTTGAAAAAGAGGGCAAATGAGAGTTGGGGTGAGAGAGTATCTTTAAATTTTAGGGAGAATAAAAAGATGTTCTGGAAGGAGGTAAATAAAGTGCGTAAGACAAGGGAGCAAATGGGAACTTCAGTGAAGGGCGCAAATAGGGAGGTGATAACAAGTAGTGGTGATGTGAGAAGGAGATGGAATGAGTATTTTGAAGGTTTGTTGAATGTGTTTGATGATAGAGTGGCAGATATAGGGTGTTTTGGTCGAGGTGGTGTGCAAAATGAGAGGGGTAGGGAAAATGATTTGGTAAACAGAGAAGAGATAGTAAAAGCTTTGCGGAAGATGAAAGCTGGCAAGGCAGCAGGTTTGGATGGTATTGCAGTGGAATTTATTAAAAAAAGGGGGTGACTGTATTGTTGACTGGTTGGTAAGGTTATTTAATGTATGTATGACTCATGGTGAGGTGCCTGAGGATTGGCGGAATGCGTGCATAGTGCCATTGTACAAAGACAAAGGGGATAAAAGTGAGTGCTCAAATTAGAGAGGTATAAGTTTGTTGAGTATTCCTGGTAAATTATATGGGAGGGTATTGATTGAGAGGGTGAAGGCATGTACAGAGCATCAGATTGGGGAAGAGCAGTGTGGTTTCAGAAGTGGTAGAGGATGTGTGGATCAGGTGTTTGCTTTGAAGAATGTATGTGAAAAATACTTAGAAAAGCAAATGGATTTGTATGTAGCATTTATGGATCTGGACAAGGCATATGGTAGAGTTGATAGAGATGCTCTGTGGAAGGTACTAAGAATATATGGTGTGGGAGGCAAGTTGTTAGAAGCAGTGAAAAGTTTTTATCGAGGATATAAGGCATGTGTATTTGTAGGAAGATAGGAAAGTGATTGGTTCTCAGTGAATGTAGGTTTGCGGAAGGTGTGTGTGATGTCCCCATGGTTGTTTAATTTGTTTATGGATGGGGTTGTTTGGGAGGTAAATGCAAGAGTTTTGGAAAAAGGGGCAAGTATGAAGTCTGTTGGGATGAGAGATCTTGGGAAGTGAGTCAGTTGCTGTTCGCTGATGATACAGCGCTGGTGGCTAATTCATGTGAGAAACTGCAGAAGCTGGTGACTGAGTTTGGTAAAGTGTGTGAAAGAAGAAAGTTGAGAGTAAATGTGAATAAGAGCAAGGTTATTAGATACAGTAGGGTTGAGGGTCGAGTCAATTGGGAGGTAAGTTTGAATGGAGAAAAACTGGAGGAAGTAAAGTGTTTTAGATATCTGGGAGTGGATCTGGCAGCGGATGGAACCATGGAAGCGGAAGTGAATCATAGGGTGGGGGAGGGGGCGAAAATCCTGGGAGCCTTGAAGAATGTGTGGAAGTCGAGAACATTATCTCCGTAAGCAAAAATGGCTATGTTTGAAGGAATAGTGGTTCCGACAATTTTGTATGGTTGCGAGGCGTGAGCTATGGATAGAGTTGTGCGCAGGAGGGTGGATGTGCTGGAAATGAGATGTTTGAGGACAATATGTGGTGTGAGGTGGTTTGATCGAGTAAGTAATGTAAGGGTAAGAGAGATGTGTGGAAATAAAAAGAGCGTGGTTGAGAGAGCAGAAGAGGGTGTTTTGAAGTGGTTTGGGCACATGGAGAGAATGAGTGAGGAAAGATACAGCGCTGGTGGCTGATTCATGTGAGAAACTGCAGAAGCTGGTGACTGAGTTTGGTAAAGTGTGTGAAAGAAGAAAGTTAAGAGTAAATGTGAATAAGAGCAAGGTTATTAGGTACAGTAGAGTTGAGGGTCAATTCAATTGGGAGGTGAGTTTGAATGGAGAAAAACTGGAGGAAGTGAAGTGTTTTAGATATCTGGGAGTGGATCTGGCAGCGGATGGAACAATGGAAGCGGAAATGGATCATAGGGTGGGGGAGGGGGCGAAAATTCTGGGAGCCTTGAAGAATGTGTGGAAGTCGAGAACATTATCTCGGAAAGCAAAAATGGGTATGTTTGAAGGAATAGTGGTTCCAACAATGTTGTATGGTTGCGAGGCGTGGACTATGGATAGAGTTGTGCGCAGGAGGATGGATGTGCTGGAAATGAGATGTTTGAGGACAATGTGTGGTGTGAGGTGGTTTGATCGAGTAAGTAACGTAAGGGTAAGAGAGATGTGTGGAAATAAAAAGAGCGTGGTTGAGAGCGCAGAAGAGGGTGTTTTGAAATGGTTTGGTCACATGGAGAGAATGAGTGAGGAAAGATTGACCAAGAGGATATATGTGTCGGAGGTGGAGGGAACAAGGAGAAGTGGGAGACCAAATTGGAGGTGGAAAGATGGAGTGAAAAAGATTTTGTGTGATCGGGGCCTGAACATGCAGGAGGGTGAAAGGAGGGCAAAGAATAGAGTGAATTGGAGCGATGTGGTATACCGGGGTTGACGTGCTGTCAGTGGATTGAATCAAGGCATGTGTATGGGGGTGGGTTGGGCCATTTCTTTCGTCTGTTTCCTCGCGCTACCCCCCAACCGCGGGAGACAGCGACAAAAAAAAAAAAAAAAAAAAATATATATATATATATATATATATATATATATATATATATATATATATATATATTCATTTATTTATTTATTTATTACACTTTGTCGCTGTCTCCCGCGTTAGCGAGGTGGCGCAAGGAAACAAACGAAAGAATGGCCCAACCCACCCTCATTACACATGTATATACATAAACGCCAACACACGCACATATACATACCTATACATTTCAACGTATACATACATATACATACACAGACATATACATATATACACATGCACATATACAAGCTGCCTTCATTCTCGCCGCCACCCCGCCACACATGAAATGAACCCCTCCCCCCCTCCCCCCGCGCACGTAGGAGGTAGCGCTAAGAAGAGAAAACAAAGGCCACATTCGTTCACGCTCAGTGTCTAGCTGTCATGTGTAATGCACTGAAACCACAGCTCCCTTTCCACATCCAGGCCCTACATCATTTTCCATGGTTTACCCCAGACGCCTCACATGCCCTGGTTCAATCCATTGACAGCACGTCGACCCCGGTATACCACATCGTTCCAATTTACTCTATTCATTTCACGCCTTTCACCCTCCTGTATGTTCAGGCCCTGATCGCTTAAAATCCTTTTCACTCCATCCTTCCACCTCCAATTTGGTCTCCCACTTCTCCTCATTCCCTCCACCTCTGACACATACATCCTTTGTCAATCTTTCCTCACTCACTCCATGTGACCAAACCATTTCAATACACCCTCTTCTGCTCTCTCAACCACACTCTTTTTATTACCACACATTTCTCTTGCCCTTTCAATACTTACTCGATCAAACCACCTCACACCACATATTGTCCTCGAACATCTCATTTCCAACACATCCACCCACCTCCACACAACCCTATCTATAGCCCATGCGTCACAACCATATAACATTGTTGGAACCACTATTCCTTCAAACATACCCATTTTTGCTCTCCGGGATAACGTTTTCGCCTTCCACACATTCTTCAACGCTCCTAGAACCATCGCCCCCTCCCCCACCCTATGACTCACTTTCGCTGCCAAATCCACTCCCAGATATCTAAAACACTTCACTTCATCCAGTTTTTCTCCATTCAAATTTACCTCCCGATATACTTGTCCCTTAACCCTACTGAACCTCATAACCTTGCTCTTATTCACATTTACTCTCAGCTTTCTTCTTTCACACACTTCATCAAACTCATTCACCAACTTTTGCAGTTTCTCACCCGAATCAGCCATCAGCGCTGTATCATCAGCGAACAACAACTGGCTCGCTTCCCAAGCCCTCTCATGCACAACAGACTGCATACTTGCCCCTTTCTCCAAAACTCTTGCATTCACCTCCCTAACAACCCCATCCATAACCAAATTAAATAACCATGGAGACATCACGCACCCCTGCCGCAAACCGACATTCACTGGGAACCAACCACTTTCCTCTCTTCCTACTCGTACACATGCCTTACATCCTCGATAAAAACTTTT
This sequence comes from Panulirus ornatus, assembly GCF_036320965.1. Classification (NCBI taxonomy): domain Eukaryota; kingdom Metazoa; phylum Arthropoda; class Malacostraca; order Decapoda; family Palinuridae; genus Panulirus; species Panulirus ornatus. Next base: position 42,719,893 of record NC_092239.1, on the reverse strand, counting down.
CACTGCTTCTAGCAACTTATCTCCTACACCATATACTCTTAATACCTTCCACAGGGCATCTCTATCAACTCTATCATATGCCTTCTTCAGATCCATAAATGCTACATACAAATCTATATGTTTTTCTAAGTATTTCTCACATACATTCTTCAAAGCAAACACCTGATCTACACATCCTCTACCACTTCTGAAACCACACTGCTCTTCCCCAGTCTGATGCCATGGATTGAACCAGGGCATGTGAAGCGTCTGGGGTAAACCATGGAAAGTTTGTGGGGCCTGGATGTGGAAAGGGAGCTGTAGTCTCGGTGCATTATACATGACAGCTAGATACTGTGAACGAGTGTGGCCTTTTTTGTCTTTTCCTAGCGCTACCTCGCGGGGGGAGGGGGGATGCTATTCATGTGTGGCGAGGTGGCGTCGGAAATGGATGAAGGCAGCAAGTATGAATATATATATATATATATATATATATATATATATATATATATATATATATATATATATATATATATATATATATATGGTAAATTATATGGGAGGGTATTGATTGAGAGGGTGAAGGCATGTACAGAGCATCAGATTAGGGAAGAGCAGTGTGGTTTCAGAAGTGGTAGAGGATGTGTGGATCAGGTGTTTGCTTTGGAGAATGTATGTGAGAAATACTTAGAAAAGCAAATGGATTTGTATGTAGCATTTATGGATCTGGAGAAGGCATATGATAGAGTTGATAGAGATGCTCTGTGGAAGGTATTAAGAATATATGGTGTGGGAGGCAAGTTGTTAGAAGCAGTGAAAAGTTTTTATCGAGGATGTAAGGCATGTGTACGTGTAGGAAGAGAGGAAAGTGATTGGTTCTCCGTGAATGTAGGTTTGCGGCAGGGGTGTGTGATGTCTCCATAGTTGTTTAATTTGTTTATGGATGGGGTTGTTAGGGAGGTGAATGCAAGAGTTTTGGAAAGAGGGGCAAGTATGAGGTCTGTTGTGGATGAGAGAGCTTGGGAAGTGAGTCAGTTGTTGTTCGCTGATGATACAGCGCTGGTGGCTGATTCATGTGAGAAACTGCAGAAGCTGGTGACTGAGTTTAGTAAAGTGTGTGAAAGAAGAAAGTTAAGAGGAAATGTGAATAAGATCAAGGTTATTAGGTACAGTAGGATTGAGGGTCAAGTCAATTGGGAGGTAAGTTTGAATGGAGAAAAACTGGAGGAAGTAAAGTGTTTTAGATATCTGGGAGTGGATCTGGCAGCGGATGGAACCATGGAAGCGAATGTGGATCATAGGGTGGGGGAGGGGGCGAAAATCCTGGGAGCCTTGAAGAATGTGTGGAAGTCGAGATCATTATCTCGGAAAGCAAAAATGGGCATGTTTGAAGGAATAGTGGTTCCAACAATTTTGTATGGCTGCGAGGCGTGGGCTATGGATAGAGTTGTGCGCAGGAGGGTGGATGTGCTGGAAATGAGATGTTTAAGGACAATGTGTGGTGTGAGGTGGTTTGATCGAGTAAGTAACATAAGGGTAAGAGAGATGTGTGGAAATAAAAAGAGCGTGGTTGAGAGAGCAGAAGAGGGTGTTTTGAAATGGTTTGGGCACATGGAGAGAATGAGTGAGGAAAGATTGACCAAGAGGATATATGTGTCGGAGGTGGTGGGAACGAGGAGAAGTGGGAGACCAAATTGGAGGTGGAAAGATGGAGTGAAAAAGACTTTGTGTGATCGGGGCCTGAACATGCAGGAGGGTGAAAGGAGGGCAAGGAATAGAGTGAATTGGATCGATGTGGTATACCGGGGTTGACGTGCTGTCAGTGGATTGAATCAGGGCATGTGAAGCGTCTGGGGTAAACCATGGAAAGCTGTGTAGGTATGTATATTTGCGTGTGTGGACGTGTATGTATATACATGTGTATGGGGGTGGGTTGGGCCATTTCTTTCGTCTGTTTCCTTGCGGTACCTCGCAAACGCAGGAGACGGCGACAAAGCAAAAAAAAAAATAAAAAATAAAAAAAAATATATATATATATATATGTGTGTGTGTGTGTGTGTGTGTGTATACGTTGACATGCATAGGTATGTATATATGCGTGTGTGGGCGTTTGTTTATATACATGTGTATGTGGGTGGGTTGGGCCATTCTTTCGTCTGTTTCCTTGCGCTACCTCGCTAACGCGGGAGACGGCGATTAAGCATAATATATATATATATATATATATATATATATATATATATATATATATATATATATATAAATTCCACTGCAATACCATCGAAACCTGCTGCCTTGCCGGCTTTCATCTTCCGCAAAGCTTTTACTATATATATATATATATATATATATATATATATATATATATATATATATATATATATATGTATATATATGCAATTGAGTGGGAGATGTATAAAAGAAAGAGACAGGAGGTCAAGAGAAAGGTGCAAGAGGTGAAAAAAAGGGCAAATGAGAGTTGGGGTGAGAGAGTATCTTTAAATTTTAGGGAGAATAAAAAGATGTCCTGGAAGGAGGTAAATAAAGTGCGTAAGACAAGGGAGCAAATGGGAACTTCAGTGAAGGGCGCAAATGGGGAGGTGATAACAAGTAGTGGTGATGTGAGAAGGAGATGGAGTGAGTATTTTGAAGGTTTGTTGAATGTGTTTGATGATAGAGTGGCAGATATAGGGTGTTTTGGTCGAGGTGGTGTGCAAAGTGAGAGGGTTAGGGAAAATGATTTGGGAAACAGAGAAGAGATAGTAAAAGCTTTGCGGAAGATGAAAGCTGGCAAGGCAGCAGGTTTGGATGGTATTGCAGTGGAATTTATTAAAAAAGGGGGTGACTGTATTGTTGACTGGTTGGTAAGGTTATCTAATGTATGTATGATTCATGGTGAGGTGCCTGAGGATTGGCGGAATGCGTGCATAGTGCCATTGTACAAAGACAAAGGGGATAAAAGTGAGTGCTCAAATTAGAGAGGTATAAGTTTGTTGAGTATTCCTGGTAAATTATATGGGAGGGTATTGATTGAGAGGGTGAAGGCATGTACAGAGCATCAGATTGGGGAAGAGCAGTGTGGTTTCAGAAGTGGTAGAGGATGTGTGGATCAGGTGTTTGCTTTGAAGAAATACTTAGAAATACTTAGAAAAGCAAATGGATTTGTATGTAGCATTTATGGATCTGGAGAAGGCATATGATAGAGTTGATAGAGATGTTCTGTGGAAGGTACTAAGAATATATGGTGTGGGAGGCAAGTTGTTAGAAGTAGTGAAAAGTTTTTATCGAGGATATAAGGCATGTGTATGTGTAGGAAGAGAGGAAAGTGATTGGTTCTCAGTGAATGTAGGTTTGCGGAAGGTGTGTGTGATGTCTCCATGGTTGTTTAATTTGTTTATGGATGGGGTTGTTCGGGAGGTGAATGCAAGAGTTTTGGAAAAAGTGGCAAGTATGAAGTCTGTTGGGGATGAGAGAGCTTGGGAAGTGAGTCAGTTGTTGTTCGCTGATGATACAGCGCTGGTGGCTAATTCATGTGAGAAACTGCAGAAGCTGGTGACTGAGTTTGGTAACGTGTGTGAAAGAAGAAAGTTGAGAGTAAATGTGAATAAGAGCAAGGTTATTAGATACAGTAGGTTTGAGGGTCAAGTCAATTGGGAGGTAAGTTTGAATGGAGAAAAACTGGAGGAAGTAAAGTGTTTTAGATATCTGGGAGTGGATCTGGCAGCGGATGGAACCATGGAAGCGGAAGTGAATCATAGGGTGGGGGAGGGGGCGAAAATCCTGGGAGCTTTGAAGAATGTGTGGAAGTCGAGAACATTATCTCCGTAAGCAAAAATGGGTATGTTTGAAGGAATAGTGGTTCCAACAATTTTGTATGGTTGCGAGGCGTGAGCTATGGATAGAGTAGTGCGCAGGAGGGTGGATGTGCTGGAAATGAGATGTTTGAGGTGGTTTGATCGAGTAAGTAATGTAAGGGTAAGAGAGATGTGTGGAAATAAAATGAGCGTGGTTGAAAGAGCAGAAGAGGGTGTTTTGAAACGGTTTGGGCACATGGAGAGAATGAGTGAGGAAAGATTGACCAAGAGGATATATGTGTCGGAGGTGGAGGGAACGAGGAGAAGTGGGAGACCTAATTGGAGGTGGAAAGATGGAGTGAAAAAGATTTTGAGTGATCGGGGCCTGAACATGAAGGAGGGTGAAAGGCGGGCAAGGAATAGAGTGAATTGGATCGATGTGGTATACCGGGGTCGACGTGCTGTCAATGGATTGAATCAGGGCATGTGAAGCGTCTGGGGTAAACCATGGAAAGTTGTGTGGGGCCTGGATGTGGAAAGGGAGCTGTGGTTTCGGGCATTATTGCATGACAGCTAGAGACTGAGTGTGAACAAATGGGGCCTTTGTTGTCTTTTCCTAGCGCTACCTCGCACACATGACGGGGGGAGGGGGATGTTATTCCATGTGTGGCGAGGTGGCGATAGAATGAATAAAGGCAGACAGTGTGAATTGTGTGCATGTGTATATATGTATGTGTCTGTGTATATATATATATATATATATATATATATATATATATATATATATATATATATATATATATATATATGTGTGTACATTGAGATGTATGGATATGTATATTTGCGTGTGTGGACGTGTATGTATATACATGTGTATGGGGGTGGGTTGGGCCATTTCTTTCGTCTGTTTCCTTGCGCTACCTCGCAAACGAGGGAGACAGCGACAAAGCAAAATAATAATAATAATAATAATAATAATAATAATAATAATAATAATAATAATAATGATAATAATAATAATAATAATAATAATAAATATATATATATATATATATATATATATATATATATATATTTTTTTTTATACTATTCGCCATTTCCCGCGTTAGCAAGGTAGCGTCAAGAACAGAGGACTGGACCTTTGAGGGAACATCCTCACCTGGCCCCCTTCTCTGTTCCTTCTTTTGGAAAATTAAAAAAAAACTGAGAGGGGAGGATTTCCAGCCCCCCGCTCCCAATAATAATAATAATAATAATATATATATATATATATATATATATATATATATATATATATATATATATATATATATATATATATATTCTTTCTTTCATACTATTCGCCATTTCCCGCATTAGCGAGGTAGCGTTGAGAACAGAGGACTGGGCCCTTGAGGAAATATCCTCACCTGGCCCCCCCTCTCCGTTCCATCCTTTGGAAAAAAAAAAAAAAAAAAAAACGAGAGGGGAGGATTTCCAGCCACCCGCTCCCTCCCCTTTTAGTCGCCTTCTACGACACGCAGGGAATACGTGGGAAGTATTCTTTCTCCCCTATCCCCAGGGATAATATATATATATATATATATATATATATATATATATATATATATATATATATATATATATATATATATATATATATACCCACACACACACAGAAAGATGTGGCACATTTATACATGCAGGGTTACACTAAAGTAAAGCTCTCTCCCCGTAACAAACAACTGTAATCACAAAAACGATCCTCTGGCTTGCATTTCCACCACTGACGTCACTATGATGTCATAAACCTCTAAAAAAAGGACTGCGGCTCCAGCCAGTCATTACACGGCTCTTACTACATCGCTATCACACATCTTTTGGCTTATGTAAAACTTATCATACATGACACCAGAGTTTCAGCATATATACGCTGCTTCACTTATTTTGATTAACATACATACATTGTATGTGATGATCATGGACTTCGCCTGCATGAGGTTACGCTGAGATCAAATATGACTGTATTATTGTATCATTGCCAATGGACGAAGAGGATACAATATCCTCAACGAAAGTCTCTCACAAGAGGAGTCTATCACATCCCTGCTACTGATTGAAGCGTAGCCTTGGAGCTGCACTAGCCCTATGGAAGGGGTCATGCATTACATAGATAAATATACATACATATACATATATATATATATATATATATATATATATATATATATATATATATATATATACATACATATATATACATATATCGTTTGAGTGTAAGTAGCAAAGTAATGTGTCGTCCATCTGATTTCTGACGAAGATATTTTGTTTCATGAGGGCCAATGGGTTAGCAGAAGCGTGGTGGCGAGGCCCCAGGACCTGGGGTGGCTGGTGGAGCGGTGCTGCGACCGGCCCCGCCACCTTAGCCCACCTCCAAACTCGGCTCTTGCAACGCCCAGCAGACGCTGAGATTTTCGACTCCCTCAGGAAATGAATAAAATAGTACTGACTAACTTGCTGGAAGATCGAAACCTCTTGTTCCAAAAGGGCTTATAAGTGGCTAGGATTTTAGATGAAACAAACAACAAGGTTGTGAGTATCGGTCACCTTTAACAGATGGATGAGAGCCGTCAAAGTCAATACTCTGCTCTTTACCTAACTCTAGCACTTGTTTTACTGGGGCAATGACAACACATCGTTTGGGTAGTTCATAAGACCTGCCAACTCATGATCTACAAAGCCATAATGTCTCACATGAAGCATCAATATTTGTGGGGATGCAGTGAAGGTAGGTTGGGCGATGCCGTGGTGGTCTCCCTGAAGGCAGTGGCTGACCTAGCCTGCTGCGGACCCGGTGGATACCGTATGTATCTTAAGTTATCGTACGGCTGGCAGCGGGAGGCTGCGCGGCGTCTTTCCTGTATGTAGGACGGCGACTCACTCCACCAGTTTCCCCGTCCCGTATTGATTTGCTATTTGCATTTCGAGTATGAAATTAGATTATCCGTGTGATATAAACTAACATATATGACTCCTAAATCTCGCAGTAATGATCATAATCCTACTCCGTATCTTATGATTATTGCAGACTGAATCCTTATTGGAAAATCAGGCCTAAATAAACGGACGCCTTAACAGTGGTGTGTGTCGTCCGATGATACCGCACGTTTTGTTATGTACCATCTAACGTTTGTACTGACATCCATCACGACCGCTGATATGCATCAACGAAGACCTAAATCCATATTTTTTCCACTTTCATCCTCATGGAATTTTCGTTTTACGTGCAATGGGTAAAGCCTGCAACAAAGAGTATGCATCTATTGCTTGGGCGAGATGTGAGGTAGGTACCAAAAAAAACGAGTGCAGTATAAACCTTGTAGAGATAAGATCTGCATAATTGATCAGCCTGAATTCTTCGCAGATTAAGGAGTGCCCTTGGCACCGGTGACCCACTGCGGTAAAACTCAGGTACACACCTCCAAGCCTGGAACCTAGTTGTGAAAAATGATAGCCGTTTCCCTTTGAGTTTTACGACTACGATTGCCTGTGATTTGCTTCGCATGGAGGATAATTTTCAGTTGTATACTGCTGGAAATTTATGCAAATGTTATAGTGTACATTGCATTATCAGACTTTAAACTGAAGCTCTTCGAAAACATGTATAATGCGAGACCACTTAAAACATCTAATTACATGGTTCTTAAAGAACTGACTAAAAGTTCTATACATTTGTAGAGAATTCTGTCTACGCTACTGTTAATCTTTTCTTTGTATACTCTGATTAGATGCTTCATTATCCTATAATTCCAAACAGGTTTTTTGACCGCATCTTCAATATTGCTACGCGTAACATGAGGCTCTGAGGGCTGCATCATGAACACTATTCGCCATGAGCACTGCTACACGTACCATGAGGCTCTGTGAGCCGCATTATGAGCACTGCTACACATACCTGAGCTCACGAACGCCTCTCCAGGTGGGTCCTCCTCACTAACAGCCACACACAAGAACTTGGTAGAAAGAGTACAGAAAAGTGCAAGCAGAATCATCCTGGGCCCTTCTAACACCACCTAGCAGGAGGCCCTCATCTCGCTGAACCTGTCCACCCTCTCCCGTCAACACCAGCACTTCACACGGCAGTTTGGTAATAACCTGCTGACACGCCCCCAATCACAGGGACCTCCTCCCCACAGACGCCCTTCCACGGACCGCCGTTCGTCACCACCATCGACTTGTTCCAATCAGATCACGTACACACAGATATAAGAACAGTCCTGTACCTACCATTGTGAACTTCATGAACAATCCAGCTCAGTGCTTTGTTAGGCTACGTGGTATGTCAACTACTGTATTACTGTAATGGTCAACCAAATTCATAACGTATAAACCATACTGTTTACACTGCAACATCTCTGTATCTTCCACTCTGTCTGTCTAGACGTACCTTACCCATATGATTATCCAAGGTGTGGAAATATTCAGCTCATCTAATTAAGCCCTTGCTTAACGACCTTGACCTCCCATTCCTGTAATACTTAAACTCTGTATTTTCAGCCAACTGGCTGTCTAGATCCAATAAACAGTTATTCATTTCTTTATTCATTTCACACTCCATGAAGATCTGTGAGAGCGTCATGAGCACTGCAACACGCACCATGAATGAGGCTGTGAGCCGCGTCATGAGCAGTGATATACCATGGGCCTCTGAGGACCGTGTCATGAGCACTAATACTCGTACCATGGGCCTCTGAGGACCGTGTCATGAGCACTGCTACACGTACCATGAGGCTCTGTGAGGCGGGTCATGAGCACTGATACACGTACCATGAGGCTCTGTGAGGCGGGTCATGAGCACTGATACACGTACCATGAGGCTCTGTGAGGCGGGTCATGAGCACTGATACACGTACCATGGGGATCTATGAGCTGTCTTAAGCACTGATACCCGTACCATGAGGCTCTGTGAGTCGCGTCATGAGCAGTGATACTCCTAGAATGAGCCTCTGAGGACCGCGTCATGAGCATTGATAAACACATTGCGAGGCGTTGTGACCCGTGTTGTGAGCGCTGCTACGTGTGACATGAGACTCCGTGGTGAGCAATATCATTACTGCCTGAGAGTACTACTTGCATATTAAGGGGAGCAAGTTTTACACCAGCGTCGCCCCGTCTCTTAACCTTGTATGTATGTGCCATGTCTTCACTCCCGTATACGTATGCACACACACACACACACACACACACACACACACACACACACACACACACACACATCCTTAGGCTATGCCAGGTACACATTCTATCTATTAGCCCCTACGGTTAGGTGAACAGCTGTGTGAACTGTGGATCGACTGCCACGACCAGGATTCGAACTCCTGCTAGTCTGATCCCAGGCGCCCCGCGCATGCGTGACGGTCAGTAACGTTAACCACTACACCTAAGTGAGGTCACACTCATTTGTCAATATCCTGTGGTTGTTCAGCACTTTTCTCACACTTAAATCATAAAAGGTGTGATATAAGCTTCTGCTCAAACTGCCTTAAAACATATGTCGTACTCAATCCCCGTCTGTTGTACCGGATCTCCCGTCTATTGCATCTGTGTAGTACCAGATCCCCTGTCTATTGCATCTGTGTAGCACCAGATCCTCTGTCTATTGCATCTGTGTAGTACCAGATCCTCTGTCTATTGCATCTGTGTAGCACCAGATCCTCTGTCTATTGCATCTGTGTAGTACCAGATCCTCTGTCTATTGCATCTGTGTAGTACCAGATCCTCTGTCTATTGCATCTGTGTAGTACCAGATCCTCTGTCCGCTGCATCAGTGTAGTACCAGATCCTCTGTCTAATGCATTTGTATTGTATCAGATCCTCTGTCTGCTGCATCAGATCTCCCGTACGCCTCAACCCAGCAAAGAGAGTGTGGCTTGCATCAGCCGTGTTTCTAGGTGTTCTAGTGTGCTTCCGTTCTTCTCACGTGTACTGCACAATAGCAACATGACGTAAGCGAATATGAACTCTGGGTCGTCAGGTACACACCTGACGACCCTGAGTTAAACATCTATCACTTGCCTTACTACCGCACCAAGTTAACCTACGTTACGATCTCTTGCTCCTCCCTCCCAGAATTAAACTAAACAAAAACTGCAACAAAAATTGGGCAGATACTGACGACATGATACTGTCGTGACAGATCAATTTCTGTAACATCTATCCTATACATCACATAATGCAAGAAGCACTGCTCATATGACTCTCCTTCTACACGAGTTTGTTGATAGAATTTAGACAACAAACAATTCAGTGCATATGTCCCTCTCTACAAAGGATGTCCGTAATATTCTCTAAGGAGATGAAAGCCTCACCTCACTGAATCTGACTGAAAGTTGGTTATAAATGCTTGCTCGTCTCCAGCTTTCGCTCTACAGCAGGTGTGGCAAAACAGTAGGGTGAGCCTCCTGGCCTACGCTGCCATATTGACCCTCAGCACCACTTGAACTTTCCTCTCATAGAATATTCTTTCTCAACACGCGTCAGTGGAAAATATGACGTTGCCCCTCTATTTCAGTCACATAATCCCTCTGACCTTTCTCATCCTCCACTGCAGCAACGATCTGTTACGAGCCATAGGCAACTATGGTGTGTAAAAAAGCTGTCACCCAAATTGAATTTCCCGTCGGTTGTCCGTTAATCATGACAGACTTCCTATCTCAGCTCTCCTGAGGTTGTTAACACGTCTCCTCCAGCTTGTTCATTACCCCACCACAGCTCTTTTAAGTATACCCGAGGGTGCCCTTAGGTTATCCAGCAAATTGAAAGAAACGAAACCACCAATTTACTTCATGAGCTTCATGATAAGGACTTGGTCTGTGCCACACAAATATTTTATTTGGTGAACCGTTGTTATACTCCACAATACCGTTCCCCGTAACATGGTAAGACGTCGTCGATAGGTACTGGATCGTGACCAGTCTTCTAACCTCAGATATCATCGTTAATGTACAGTAGATGTGCATCAGTCTCCTCCGGTACTGTCTCGCAAGAACACTCCGAGATGCGTCTCTTCTGCCTCACCCGTAGCAGGAGACGGTAATGCCATGGCTTCCGAATACCAAGTGGAATAATCAACTAAAGCGAACATATAGGTACTCTTTCTTCCATTCCAAGGTTCCACAAGTCCAATTGGATCCACTGCAACCCTCTCGAAGGGTGAATCAGAAAGCGACATCTCTTTTCTAAGTGGACTCGACCAACCTTCACTTCGGGCACACTAGCCCACTAGCAGTTATCACACGAGTTGGCAGCCTCGTCACATTTGCTCCCATCCCTGGCCATGCGAAATCCTATCGCACTTAACCCAGGTTGTTTCCTACTCGCGTTATCTGAAGCTACCAAGAAACCACCAACTGTTTACACTCAAGATTTTGGTTACTGTCTCAGTCGAAGAGTCCCTCCGTGGAACACCAATTTTCTTCTATCTTTTCTAAAGTCTGGTGGATCTCCCTGAACGAGCTCTCCCCAGAGCTTAAAGTCTTTCGTTGTGGGTTTGGGCCTCCCTCATGCCTTTAGCGTTCAGACTCAAGTCCACCGTGGCTTCGGGGATGGTCAGCTTTTACTGAAAGCCCCGGTACAGGCAGCAGCTCTGGTTACCGCTGCATTTTCCACACTATCCCGCATCTTTGGCGGCTCTTGGGGTTCGCTCGCACACCATCGTAAACTGGAGAATTCCCACATACTTCCTGAACTATCACAGTCAAATACGGGATCTTAAAACTAACTCTGACTTTGGGTTATATGACAATAGGTCAACCTAACTGTGTCTTACCTTATCACTGCTGTGTTTATACCGTCTCCAAGCGCTTCAAGACCCCTCCCAGACAATACGCTACGAAACACAGGCATGTTTGCTAGCGCACCGACCGCCTCCACTAAGTGGTTGCACTCTAAAATGTCGGCAAGAAACTTACCTTCCTGTGGTTGGGTACAGCTGCTCCTACAGCCGATTCTCCCACCGTCATCTCTGCCTGGGACGTACCTTCAGACACGCGTAAGCAGGGGAGGATTTCTTCCATCCTCTACACTAGGATGGGCATCTTGAAGGCTATCGTTGGCCACCCTAATTACATTTGAAACATTTAAGTCCTTCACCATCTACAGTAATTTTCTAGGTCCACCATCATCAAAGTCCTTGTCGTGGTGGTGAGGGATGTAGGGCTGTCTTGCGCTGAAGTAGCGGTCAACACGAACTTCACCACAGTTCTCCATCACCTCTAATGTCTGTTCCACGGTGAGCCGAAGTAGAACGAACCTTCACACACATCTGCAGGAAAACAATCCCGAAAAGATATGTAAATAGTTGTAACACAGACAAATTAAACCACCCCAACACAGATTTTGCCCCACCCTGAAAATTCTGACCGGCGGTTTAATGAACTCGTTAACCTTGTGGCGGACTAATGTACTCGTTCACCATGCTGGTGGGGTCTGACCCACAGAAACGTACGCCAGGAGCCGCCCTCGCTACAATGAAATCTCTCCTTTAAAAGCTTATTTTTACCTGGTCGTATTCAATCACTTCCTCTTCAAAGAGCAGGGAATACACCTCCAGGGCCGCTCCTTTGAAGTGGGAACTAAAAATGAAAACCTAATTCTCCGCTTGGCCAGTTGCCAGTCTGGGCAAACAGATCGAAGTGAAAAAAGTATATACATATCTAAGTCGCCATCATCTCCGTCTTCGTGTTGAGGAAGGAAGAGACGGTTCCTTGACCCCAACAAAGGTCACAACCTGTGGTGTTAGTGGTCACTGTTACAGATCATGACGTATGTACGGGCCCATCCGGGGTCGGGCCCGCATGGGTTCGAATCCTGGGAGGGGTATTCGGTTTGCAGTCCAGCCCGGATGTTTTTCACCCTCTCGAGGTTGGTCGATAAACTGGGTACCTGACTTAACATAGGGTCTATATATATTATGTGTGTGTGTGTGTGTGTGTGTGTGTGTGTATATATATAATATATATATATATATATATATATATATATATATATATATATATATATATATATATATATATATATATATATATTCTTTCACACTTGAGCGCCGTTTCCCACATTAGCGAGGTACCGCCGGGAACAGATAGAGAGAGGCTACAAGCGCTCACATTCTTTCTCTAGCTGTCATGTGTAATGCACAGAAACCACAGCTCCCTATCCACATCCAGGCCCCACAGACCTTTCCATGGTTTACCCCGGATGTTTCACATGCCCTGGTTCAGTCCATTGAGAGCACGTCGACCCCAGAACACCATATCGTTCCAATTTACTCTATTCCGTGCACGCCTTTCACCCTCTTGCATGATCAGGTCCCGATTGCTCAATATCTTTTTCACTCCATCCTTCCATCTTCTCTCCCCCTTCTCCTCGTCCCCTCCACTTCTCCTCACTCATTCTCTCCATATGTCTGAACTATTTCAACACATCCTGCTCTCTCGACCACACTCTTCTTACCACGCCTCTCTCTTACCCTTATACTACCTACTCGATCAAACAGTCACACACAAATCTAGAACATGTAGTGACACATGAAGTCGATATGAACTATTTCACTCATATGTGCTCGGGATCGAACCCGGGATCAGGTAAATGATTACCAGTGAGCTCAAACTAATTCGCTACCTTGACCAGACATAATCTGTCCATCTCTGACCAAGTTCTCTGTGATCTATGAGATCTTCTGCCGCCTCTCTGACGACCACGAAGCCAGGAATGGTCCACTAGCACCCAGACAGTGAGCGCTGCCGCTCCCAATCGATACAAGGCACTCCGGTGATTTCAGTTCAAATCCATAACTTCTACTGACACATGATTTCATCCATATGTCATCACGCAGATCGATCTCCTGTCATTAATGCTGACGACTACGAAGGCGTCAAGATGTTACCGGGTTCCGCCTGCAAGAGGCTACACCGGGAATGAAAAGCCTCCATCAGCGAGGCTGTATGACTGGGAGTAAAGTCTCGTCAAAGTACCTCCCACTCCTGAGGAGATTGCATTTCTCGGCTACTGGACGAAGCGCAGCCTTGGGCTGCCGGAGCCTTCAGCAAGAAGTCCTGGGTAACACCAGGACTCCTTCATAGAAATTGGTTCAGGAGTAATTATAAACGGATGAAAATATATAGAGTTAATGAGATGGCCTTAATTAGGGCATTCACTACCCCGGACCGTCTTAGGTAACATAATAAAAGGTTCCCTCACGTCTTGGTCTTCTCTCTTGGTCCCTCGAGTCTGAGTCCTCTGAAGATTCTACCCGCCGTTCCTCCACCAGTCGTTGCTTCTCTCGTTCCACAGCTTCCACCTTCAATTTCTCCAGTTCACAACTGACGTTCGGTACATTTCCCCGACTCAAGTTCAATTTCTCCAGCTCAAACTGACTCTATTTTATTTCATTTTCTTCTCGTTTCTTGAGTGGCAGTTGGCGGTGCCTCTCTCCTGTTCCATAACTTCCATCTTCCGCGTCTTCAGCTCAAACTGACTTTACCCTTCGTCAGGTCTCATTTTCCACCGTCGTTCTTGCTCCTCCCGGACACAATATTCTCTCAAGTAACCCACACTTCCCCGAGCTGTGTTTAACCCCTTCAAAGACAGTGTGGCTGAAATGACTTTTAAAAAAACTGTCATCCTGAAGGAACTTGGACCATTTGGGGTCAGTCATCAGTTTGGCACAAGAGGAACTGACTTCTTATTCCCCTGACAGCTATCAGGGCTGGGTCCTCCTTCCCAGTCAAGAATGATACTGATACAGAAATTAGATCCTAAAGACGTATCAAAAGTCCAAATAGAAATACATGCCATGGAATTACAGAAAAGGAAAATGGGACATTTGATCAACAAGAATGTCCCAACCAAGACACATTCTAAGATCGAATTTATAAGTGGACACAGAATTATATTTAATTCCATGGACTATATTCTAAGTAATCAAACATCAAGCAACACTGTTTTGAAACACATTATGTTTACCAGTCGGTGATCATACATAATTAAAGATCAATCGAAGGTTAAATACCTGACAATACAGTCTTCATTACACCTTGAGAGGGAAGGCTAAGTTACACACCTGGCCAGGATGTGAAGCCAAAAACCTTTGAGGTGAGGCTGTGGGGACAAGGAACCACCACAGTATAACAAATAAAGTCACTTATAACTTCTATTTGGATATGACACATTCTGTTTTATGCTCAAGTTTCGTTCTAATACTATTCATCTCCAGTGACTCACATAAGTAGCATTTAAGTGTCGTTTCATATCCTCTAACGTCATACATCAAATGGAAAATAAGATTCTTGATTCAGAGAAGAAATACAGAGATGACAAATGGCCAAGCAACAGCAGTGACACTTCAGCCTTGTCTATTCCACAATACCCTAGTGTGCCAGCGTTGGCATGTAGCAACGTGAGGGAATGTTAACAATGTTCGACTACAGGGACACTTGCTGGTGCCTCTGTCCGTTCTGGCAGAGCAGACGATGAGACACGTTACAGAAGAGGGACGAGGACACACAGCATACATGGAGCATCACCTCCTCTACTTACTGGTAAAGTTTCAGGTATTATCCGCATCTCCAGGACCCATCTCTCCCGCCTGTTACCCCACTGTTAGTACCTTATAGTACCATTGCTTCACATCAGTAAAGTTCGTTTATCAAATACATTCTAATCTCAAAGTCGTAAGAATATATGACACTTCCATTCCTTTGAAAGAGAGGATATGTTTCGAGATGGTCAACTTGAGGAAAAATGCTCTCTGATTTTTGACGTGTAACGCTCTATGTTCTTGAGTGGTCAGGTTATTCCCTTAAAAAAAAAATTGAAAGTGGTGATAAAGTCTATATCTAGAGATGAGCAGATACCCTTCTGTGCTCCGGTACACTAACCATACAACAACAACATTACGTATTTTCACTGTTAAACATTAAGGAGGACCTGGAAGTTCTGTGCCCACCATTGTGCTTTAGAAAGACTCTCAAAATATCATAAGTATCGCTTCACTATATACAGTACTGAAACCTTGAAATAATCTCACAGTGTGATGATGAGGTTCGGGTACACGTGTGTGGGGCTGGTCAAGGAACTGCCCGGGTGACAGGGTCAGGATAGGTCAGGGATAGATACATATACCTGTTAGTGCCAGCTACTGGCAATACATACTGGTCACCGGTAATGGTAAATGTGGCTATACACCTGGTTGAAAGATGAGGCCACACACCTGATCAGGAGTGGCCACACACCTGGTCAGAAGATGAGGCCACATACCTGGCTAAGAGGTGTGGCCAAAAACATGGTTGGAAGGTGATGCCACACACCTGGTCAGGAGGAGTGGCCATACACCTCTTCTGAAGGTAAGGTCACACACCTAGCTAAGAGGTGTGGCCACAAACTGCTTGAAGGTGATGCCACACACCTGGTCACAAGGTGAGACCACACACTTGGTCAGGAGTGGCCACACACCTGGTCGAGGTAAGGCCACACACCTTGCTAAGAGGTGTGGCCACAAACATTGCTGGAAGGTTATGCCACACACCTGGTCACAAGGTAATGCCACACATCTGGCTAGGAAGTTAGGCTACACACCTGGTCAAGGGGTGAGGCCACACAACTGGTCAACAGGTGAGGCCACACATGTGGTCAGGTGAGACCGTACACCTGACTAAGGGGTGTGGTCGCAAACATGGCGGGGAAGTGAGGCCACACACCTGGTCAGCAAATGAGGCCACAAACCTGGTTAGGAGGTGAGGCCATATACCTGTTCAGGTGAGGCCACGCACCTGAACAGGAGGTGAGCGTCACACAACTGACTGAGAGGTGAATGCCTCCCACTTGGCCGAGAGGGAAGTGCCTCATACCTGGTTGAAAGGTGAGGCCACACATGTGGGTAAGAGTTGAGGCCACACACCTGGTTGGTTGATGGGCCTACATAACTGCCTGGAAGGTGGACCACATATCGGGCTCAAAGGTCAAGCCACACACCTGGTTTGTAGGTGGGGCCACACACCTGGCTGAGCAGCTTAGGAGGATAATCCCGGCCAGCTCTCCGGGGTCTGGCAGCGGCCGGCACCAGCAGGTCGATATGACCGAGGCACACAACGCCTCCCAGACCCACTAGGGATGAGGGGGGTCAAGGGCCACCATCACCCACCGTAACCTGATGTGTCTGGTGACCAGCAGTATCACCACATGCCTGGTGACCAGTAGTATCACCACATGCCTGGTGACCATCGGCATCACCACTTGCCTGGTGACCATCAGTATCACCACTCTCCTAGTGACCATCAGTATCACCACATGCCTGGTGACCAGTAGTATCACCACATGCCTGGTGACCACCAGTATCACCACACACCTGGTGACCATCGGCATCACCACATGCCTGGTGGTCATCAGTATCACCACATGCCTGGTGACCATCGGTATCACTCCTCGCCTGGTGACCAGCAGTATCACCACTCGCCTGGTGACCATCAGTATCACCACTCGCCTGGTGACCATCTGTATCACCACTCGCCTGGTGACCAGCAGTATCACCACATACCTGGTGGCCATCGGTATCACCACATGCCTGGTGACCAGCAGTATCACCACATGCCTGATGGCCATCAGTATCACCACATGCCTGGTGACCATCGGTATCACCCCTCGCCTGGTGACCAGCAGTATCACCACATGCCTGGTGATCAGCAGTATCACCACTCACCTGGTGACCGTCAGTATCACCAGATGCCTGGTGACCAGCAGTATCACCACATGCCTGGTGACCATCTGTATCACCACTCGCCTGGTGACCATCTGTATCACCACTCGCCTGGTGACCAGCAGTATCACCACATACCTGGTGGCCATCGGTATCACCACATGCCTGGTGACCATCAGTATCACCACATGCCTGATGGCCATCAGTATCACCACATGCCTGGTGACCATCTGTATCACCACTCGCCTGGTGACCATCAGTATCACCACACACCTGGTGACCATCGGCATCACCACATGCCTGGTGGCCATCAGTATCACCACATGCCTGGTGACCATCGGTATCACTCCTCGCCTGGTGACCATCAGTATCACCACATGCCTGGTGACCATCAGTATCACCACATGCCTGGTGACCATCGGTATCACTCCTCGCCTGGTGACCATCAGTATCACCACTCGCCTGGTGACCAGCAGTATCACCACATGCCTGGTGACCACCAGTATCACCACACACCTGGTGACCATCGGCATCACCACATGCCTGGTGACCATCAGTATCACCACATGCCTGGTGACCATCAGTATCACCACATGCCTGGTGGCCATCAGTATCACCACATGCCTGGTGACCATCGGTATCACTCCTCGCCTGGTGACCAGCAGTATCACCACTCGCCTGGTGACCATCAGTATCACCACTCGCCTGGTGACCATCTGTATCACCACTCGCCTGGTGACCAGCAGTATCACCACATACCTGGTGGCCATCGGTATCACCACATGCCTGGTGACCAGCAGTATCACCACATGCCTGATGGCCATCAGTATCACCACATGCCTGGTGACCATCGGTATCACCCCTCGCCTGGTGACCAGCAGTATCACCACATGCCTGGTGATCAGCAGTATCACCACTCACCTGGTGACCGTCAGTATCACCAGATGCCTGGTGACCAGCAGTATCACCACATGCCTGGTGACCATCAGTATCACCACTCGCCTGGTGACCATCAGTATCACCACATGCCTGGTGACCAGCAGTGTCACACTCGCCTGGTGACCATCAGTATCACCACATGCCTGGTGACCATCAGTATCACCATATGCCTGGTGACCAGCAGTATCACCACATGCCTGGTGACCATCAGTTTCACCACATGCCTGGTGACCATCAGTATCACCACATGCCTGGTGACCATCAGTATCACCACTCGCCTGGTGACCATCAGTATCACCACATGCCTGGTGACCAGCAGTGTCACACTCGCCTGGTGACCATCAGTATCATCACTCGCCTGGTGACCAGCAGTGTCACACTCGCCTGGTGACCATCAGTATCACCACATGCCTGGTGACCAGCAGTGTCACACTCGCCTGGTGACCATCAGTATCACCACATGCCTGGTGACCATCAGTATCACCACATGCCTGGTGACCAGCAGTATCACCACAAGCCTGGTGACCATCAGTATCACCACATGCCTGTTGACCATCAGTATCACCACTCGCCTGGTGACCAGCAGTATCACCACATGCCTGGTGACCATCAGTATCACCACTCGCCTGGTGACCATCAGTATCACCACATGCCTCGTGACCATCGGTATCACCCCTCGCCTGGTGACCAGCAGTATCACCACATGCCTGGTGACCATCAGTATCACCACATGCCTGATGACCATCAGTATCACCACATGCCTGATGACCATCAGTATCACCACATGCCTGATGACCATCAGTATCACCACATGCCTGGTGGCCATCAGTATCACCACATGCCTGGTGACCATCAGTATCACCACTCGCCTGGTGACCATCAGTATCACCACATGCCTGATGACCATCAGTATCACCACATGCCTGATGACCATCAGTATCACCACATGCCTGATGACCATCAGTATCACCACATGCCTGGTGACCATCAGTATCACCACTCGCCTGGTGACCATCAGTATCACCACATGCCTGATGACCATCAGTATCACCACATGCCTGGTGGCCATCAGTATCACCACATGCCTGGTAACCATCAGTATCACCACAAGCCTGGTGACCATCAGTATCACCACATGCCTGTTGACCATCAGTATCACCACTCGCCTGGTGACCAGCAGTATCACCACTCACGTGGTGACCAGCAGTATCACCACTCACGTGGTGACCATCAGTATCACCACTCGCCTGGTGACCATCAGTATCACCACATGCCTGATGACCATCAGTATCACCACATGCCTGGTGGCCATCAGTATCACCACATGCCTGGTGACCATCAGTATCACCACTCGCCTGGTGACCATCAGTATCACCACATGCCTGATGACCATCAGTATCACCACATGCCTGGTGGCCATCAGTATCACCACATGCCTGGTGGCCATCAGTATCACCACATGCCTGGTGACCATCAGTATCACCACTCGCCTGGTGACCATCAGTATCACCACATGCCTGATGACCATCAGTATCACCACATGCCTGATGACCATCAGTATCACCACATGCCTGATGACCATCAGTATCACCACATGCCTGGTGACCATCAGTATCACCACTCGCCTGGTGACCATCAGTATCACCACATGCCTGATGACCATCAGTATCACCACATGCCTGGTGGCCATCAGTATCACCACATGCCTGGTAACCATCAGTATCACCACAAGCCTGGTGACCATCAGTATCACCACATGCCTGTTGACCATCAGTATCACCACTCGCCTGGTGACCAGCAGTATCACCACTCACGTGGTGACCAGCAGTATCACCACTCACGTGGTGACCATCAGTATCACCACTCGCCTGGTGACCATCAGTATCACCACATGCCTGATGACCATCAGTATCACCACATGCCTGGTGGCCATCAGTATCACCACATGCCTGGTGACCATCAGTATCACCACTCGCCTGGTGACCATCAGTATCACCACATGCCTGATGACCATCAGTATCACCACATGCCTGGTGGCCATCAGTATCACCACATGCCTGGTGGCCATCAGTATCACCACATGCCTGGTGACCATCAGTATCACCACTCGCCTGGTGACCATCAGTATCACCACATGCCTGATGACCATCAGTATCACCACATGCCTGATGACCATCAGTATCACCACATGCCTGATGACCATCAGTATCACCACATGCCTGGTGACCATCAGTATCACCACTCGCCTGGTGACCATCAGTATCACCACATGCCTGATGACCATCAGTATCACCACATGCCTGGTGGCCATCAGTATCACCACATGCCTGGTAACCATCAGTATCACCACATGCCTGGTGGCCATCAGTATCACCACATGCCTGATGACCATCAGTATCACCACATGCCTGATGACCATCAGTATCACCACATGCCTGATGACCATCAGTATCACCACATGCCTGGTGACCATCAGTATCACCACTCGCCTGGTGACCAGCAGTATCACCACTTGCCTGGTGACCATCAGTATCACCACTCGCCTGGTGACCAGCAGTATCACCACATGCCTGGTGACCATCAGTATCACCACTCGCCTGGTGACCAGCAGTATCACCACTTGCCTGGTGACCAGCAGCATCACCACATGCCTGGTGACCATCAGTATCATCATTCGCCTGGTGACCATCAGTATCACCACTCGCCTGGTGACCATCAGTATCACCACTCGCCTGGTGACCATCAGTATCACCACTCGCCTGGTGACTAGGTTTCTCGGTAGCTTCAAGACGTCAGACTCCCTAGCGTTGCCTCCACAACTGGATCCTCGCCAACCACGTCACCATCAACCAAACTTTGATCACAGTCATGAACATAATCTAGATTCTACCACCATTCCCTCTCACTAGGCCCCTGTCCCAACCAGGATGTTCCGTCCACCAAGCTCCCTACCCTGTCCCATCCCCTACGGTCTCACTAGGCCCCTGTCACACCCTACTGTCTCACCAGGCCCCTGTCACACCTTACTGTCTCACTAGGCCACCTGTTCCAACCAGGATGTTCCGTCCACCAAGCTCCCTACCCTGTCCCATCCCCTACTGTCTCACTAGGCCCCTGTCACACCCTACTGTCTCACTAGGGCCCTGTCCCAACCAGGATGTTCCGTCCACCAAGCTCCTTACTCTGTCCCAACCCCTACTGTCTCACTAGGCCCCTGTCCCACCCTACTGTCTCACTAGGCCCCTGTCCCAACTAGGTTGTTCCGTCCATCAAGCTCCCTACCCTGTCCCACTCTCTACCGTGTAACACTAGGCCCCAGCCTCCTCCAGGTTGTTAGCTTAACCAGGGTTCTCGCTGTCACTGTGGACAATAAACTAAGCTGGATACGAACACGTCAGCACCATCATCAAATCCTCCATCCATCAACTGTCCACTGTGTGTCGACTCAGGGCACATGGACTCCCGGCTAAACAACTCTCACCCTTCCCTACCTCGCCTGCCTGCCTGCCTGCCTGCTATCGACTCCTCCCGTAACACAGAGTGTGGGGTTGGTCGGCCGGTAACACTTGAAAACTTACGTTTTGACATCGGTTTATGCCATGCTCATCATTTCTCAGTTTAATATCTTACATATCGTTTTTGTTGAATGTCTTCTTCTTCTTCTTCTTCTTCTTCTTCTCCTCTCTCCTCTTCTCCTCCTCCTCCTCCTCCTCCTTCTTCTCCCTCTTCCTTTTCAAGAAATAAGATTTTGTGTCATTCCTTCATTTGAGGGCTGGATAACTGACTTAAAATTTGGTAGGCACGTCCCTTGCTTCAATACGCCCAGATTTTGGTATAGGTTTTCCAAAGGGTATCATGGGTTTATAGGTCAGGGCCAAAACACACAATTTCGACTGTAGTTCCTCACAATATCACGCATTCGAGGTGAAATGCTGCATACAGATACCGAGGCTTGAACTATACGCAGGAATATGGGTCGCAGTTAAGAGGCTGGGATCACAAGTGATATGCCACAAGGCTCAATCTTGGGTCCACTGTTAATCTTGATGTCTGTAAATAACTCGCCAGACGGACTGCACTTCTGCATAAACATTGTGAATGACGCTATGGTCACGAGGGGAAGTAAGGAAGGACGGATGACTGCATCAGCTTACAAGGGAACCTGAACAAACTCCAAAGTTGGTCAGGTGAATGGATGATCAGATTCAGGCCAAGTCCGTGCTGAGCGATGAGGATGGGACACTGAAAGAGGACCTCGGTTCGGCCATCACCTTGCAAGAAATAAATTACAGGAATCTGTGAGCGAATGAGGCCTAGTCTGTCGCCAAAGCTGTAATACATCAGTAGTAATGTGAAAGAGGCATTTTTTTTTTCGGCTGGCAGATATTACAATCGCATTCAAGTATATAATGTTTGGGGGAAGTTACTATAATTTCATCAAGACAAAACTGGATTATTTCTCCTCTAGACGCCGCATCTACAGAAGCACAAAGTCCTTATTGTGAAGGTCCAGAGGAGAGCGACCTAGATGGTACCTTAATTATTAACAGGACTGAGCTACAGTGAGAGGCTGAGGGCTGTCCAACACGAAGGAGAGGAGGGAACTGTTTACATTGTCCAAGCTTCTCAGTCAGCTGGACGATGTTGACAATGAACAATCACCTCACAGGAGACCAGAGGCCATGACAAGACCCTGGGCAAGCTATAGGGTTATCTGGGCAAGATGTATAGTTAGGAAAGTACTGGATGAATGAACTAATCAAGGAGACACACGGTGTAAAAATGTCGCCAGTTTACACAAGCTTTATAAGGCTACCAGATGGCCCAAAAAAAGTCCACGTGATGACAAGTGTTGAACGCGCCTCCCCCCACTACTGTACAAGCACTACTGATACACAAAATCTAGAAACCTAAGTTACAGTGAGAGGCTGGAGGCCATAAATTCGTCCACCATGGAAGAGACATGAGTAAGCTTTGACCTGTCCACATCTGAGTTCTTCGAGAGATGCAAGGACAGAACAAACCATTAACTCAAGCATGAAAGTTGTTACAAAAGATGTAGAGAAGTGTTTCTGTGATTAGGACTGGATGAATAGAACAAACTGAAGGGAAAGAATCGTGAATGCAGAAGCAAACAACACTTCTAAAAAAACACTTTACGACAGTAGAGAGAGTTCAAGAGACGGGGTTCCACAAGTATAAAAACTCCCCCGCTGTACAGTACACACGGGCAATTACCCACCGTATAATCTATAGGTCTCGTTTCTGCTTATGATTTGAATGTCTTCCTAAGGGATTTGACTTGGTCGCAGGACACACAACCCATAAATCGTATATCATGGTCTGATGTCAGACGAGAAAATGCATACACGATGCCTGCTGGCATACACAAGACACATCATAAATTTCGGGGTTCGAGTCATTTTTCCTATCCTCCCGAGGTCAAATGTCACCGAAAAAATATATATCTTGAGGAAGGATGTCATTCCCTGGCCATATTCTAGTCCGGGTTCATTAAATTTGGTGCAAAGATGTCTTTTATACATGCCCTGTTCCACGCGTATGTCAGATTTGTGATTTAACTAATGTCGGCTGTTCACAGGGATTAGAAAACATCAGAAAGATATATGTGTGGGTTGTTATTAATGAGGAATATTTCAGCCAATGTTCATGAAATCTGGCGGAAAGATGTCTTGGCACATACCCACGTAATGTCGATGGCAAATTTTTGACTTGACCATTTTAGTTCTACTTAGAGGTCTAAGATTTAATCCATACATACACACATACATATATATATATATATATATATATATATATATATATATATATATATATATATATATGTGTGTGTGTGTGTGTGTGTGTGTGTGTGTGTGTGTGTGTGTGTGTGTTTTACCGGACTCCGCCTGCTCAAGGTATCACGGAGACTGAAAAGTCAATTTTGACGAGGCAGCACAATCCCGCCAAAGGACTTCTCACAACAAAGGAGGCTACATTTCCCTGCTACAGGAAGTATCGCAGTCCTGGTCTGCAAGAGCCTTTAGGAAGGGAAGAATATAGGGTAAATCTACACACACACACACACACACATATATATATATATATCATTTTATTTATCATAATTTGTCGCTGTCTCCTGCGTTAGCGAGCAGCGCAAGGAAACAAACGAAAGAATCGCCTAACCCACCCACATATACATGCATATACAAAGAGGTCCACACACGCACATATACATACCTAACATTTCAACGTATACATATATATATATATATATATATATATATATATATATATATATATATATATATATATATATATATATATATTACATATACAGACATATACATATATACACAGGTACATAATTCATCCTTGCTGCCTTTATTAATCCCGTCGCCACCCCACCACACATGAAATGACAACCCCCTAGCGCTAGGAAAAGACAACAAAGGCCACATTCGTTCACATTCAGTCTCTAGTTGTCATGTATAATGCACCGAAACCACAGCTCCCTTTCCACATCCAGGCCCCACAAAACTTTCCATGATTTACCCCAGATGCTTCACAAGCCCTGGTTCAATTCATTGACAGCACGTCCACCCCGGTATACCACATCGTTCCAATTCACTCTATTCCATGCACGCCTTTCACCCTCCTGCATGTTCAGGCCCCGATCACTAAGAATCTTTTTCATTCCTACTTCTCGTTCCCTCCACCTCTGACACATATATCCTCTACGTCAATCTTTCCTCACTCATTCTCTCCATGTGACCAAAACATTTCAAAACACCCTCTTCTGCTCTCTCAACCACGCTCCTTTTATTACCATACATCTCTCTTACCCTTTCATTACTAATTCGATCAAACCACCTCACACCACATATTGTCCTCAAACATCTCATTTCCAACACATCCACCCTCCTCCGCACAACCCTATCGCAACAATATAACATAGTTGGAACAACTATTCCTTCAAACATACCCATTTTTGCTTTCCGAGATAATGTTCTCGCCTTCCACACATTTTTCAACGCTCCCAGAACTTTCGCCCCCTCCCCAACCCTGTGACTCACTTCCGCTTCCATGGTTCCATCCGCTGCCAAATCCACTCCCAGATATCTAAAAGAGTTCACTTCCTCCAGTTTTTCTCTATTCAAACTTACCTTCGAATTGACTTGTCCCTCAAACCTACTGTACCTGACAACCTTGCTCTTATTCATATTTAGTCTCAGCTTTCTTCTTTCACACACTTTACCTAACTCAGTCACCAGCTTCTGCAGTTTCTCACACGAATCAGCCACCACTGCTGTATCATCATCGAACAACAACTGACTCACTTCCTCAGTCCTCTCATCCACAACAGACTGCATACTGGCCCTTCCCTCCAAAACTTGCATTCACCTCCCTAACAACCCCATCGATAAACAAAACAAACAACCTCCCAATTGACTTGTCCCTCAAACCTACTGTACCTGACAACCTTGCTCTTACTCACATTTACTCTCAGCTTTCTTCTTTCACACACTTTGCCTAACTCAGTCAACAGCTTCTGCAGTTTCTCACACGAATCAGCCACCACTGCTGTATCATCAGCGAACAACAATTGACTCACTTCCCAAGTCCTCTCATCCACAACAGACTGCATACTGGCCCTTCCCTCCAAAACTTGCATTCACCTCCCTAACAACCCTATCCATAAACAAATCAAACAACCATGGAGACATCACACACCCCTGCCGCAAACCAACATTCACCGAGAACCAATCTTTTTCCTCTCTTCCTACTCGTTCACATGCCTTACATCCTCGATAAAAACTTTTCAATGATTCTAGCAACTTGCCTCCCACACCATATATTCTTAATACTTTCCACAGAGCATCTCTAACAACTCTATCATATGCCCTCTCCAGATCCGTAAATGCTACATACAAATCCATTTGCTTTTCTAAGTATTTCTCCATACATTCTTCAAAGCAAACACCTGATCCACACATCCTCTACCACTTCTGAAACCACACTGCTCTTCCCCAGTCTGATGCTCTGTACATGCCTTCACCTTCTCAATCAAATACCATCCCATATAATTTCCCAGGAATACACAACAAACCTATACCTCTGTAATTTGAACACTCACTTTTATCCCCTTTGCCTTTGTACAATGGCACTATGCATGCATTCCGCCAACCCTCAGGCATCTCACCATGAGCCATACATGCATTAAATATCCTTACTAACAAGTCAACAACACAGCTACCCCCTTTTTTAATAGATTCCACTGCAATACCATCCAAACCCACCACCTTGCCGGCTTTCATCTTCCGCAAAGCTTTCACTACCTCTTTTCTGTTTATCAAGTCATTCTCCTTAACCCTCTCACTTTGCACACCACCTCGACCAAAACACCCTATATCTGCCACTCTATCATCTAACACATTCATCAAACCTTTAAAATACTCACTCCATCTCCCTTCTCAAATCACCACTACTTGTTATTACCTTCCCATTTGCCTCCTTCAGCGATGTTCCTATCTGTTCTCTTGTATTACGCACTTTATTTATCTCCTTCCAAAACATCTTTTTATTCTCCCTAAGATTTAATGATTCTCTCTCACCCCAACTCTCATTCGCCCTCTTTTTCACCTCTTGGACCTTTCTCTTGACCTCCTGCCTCTTTCTTTTATACATCTCCCAGTCATGTGCACTATTTCCCTGTAAATATAGTCCAATTGGCTCTCTCTTCTCTTTCACTAATGATCTACTTCTTCATCCCACCACTCACTACCCTTTCTAGTCAACCTACCTCCCACGCTTCTCATGCCACAAGCATCTTTTGCGCAAGCCATCACTGCTTCCCTAAATACATCCCATTCCTCCTCCACTCCCCTTACCTCCTTTGTTCTCACCTTTTTCCATTCTGCCCTCAGTCTCTCCTGGTACTTCCTCACACAAGTCTCCTTCCCAAGCTCACTAACTCTCACCACTCTTTTCACCCCAACATTCTCTCTTCTTTTCTGAAAACCTTTACAAATCTTCACCGTCGCCTCCACAAGATAATGATCAGACATCCCTCCAGTTGCACTTCTCAGCACATTAACATCCAAAAGTCTCTCTTTCGCGCGCCTATCAATTAACACGTAATCCAATAAAGCTCTTTGGCCATCTCTCCTACTTACATACGTATATTTATGTATATCTCTCTTTTCAAACCAGGTATTCCCAATCACCAGTCCTTTTTCAGCACATAAATCTACAAGCTCTTCATCATTTCCATTTACAACACTGAACACTCCATGTACGCCAATTATTCCCTCAACTGCCACATTACTCACCTTTGCATTCAAATCACCCATAACTATAACCCGGTCTCGTGCATCAAAACTGCAAACACACTCACTCAGCTGCTCCCAAAACACTTGTCTCTCATGATCTTTCTTCTCATGCCCAGGTGCATAGTCACCAATAATCACCCATCTCTCTCCATCCACTTTCAGTTTTACCCATACCAATCTAGAGTTTACTTCCTTACACTCTATCACATACTCCCACAATTCTTGTTTCAGGAGTAATGCTACTCCCTTGCTCTTGTCCTCTCACCAACCCCTGACTTTACTCCCAAAACATTCCCAAACCACTCTTCCCCTTTACCCTTGAGCTTCGTTTCACTCAGCCAAAACATCTAGGTTCCTTTCCTCAAACATACTACCTGTCTCTCTTTTTTTATCATCTTGGTTGCATCCACACACATTTAGACACCCCAATCTGAGCCTTCGAGGAGGATGAGCACTCCCCGCGTAACACCTTCCTCTGTATCCCCTTTTAGAAAGTTAAAATGCAAGGAGGGGAGGGTTTCAAGCCCCCCCGCTCCCATCCCCTTTAGTGCCTTCTACGACACGTGAGAAATGCTTGGGAAGTATTCTTTCTCTCCTATCCCCAAGGATATATATATATATATATAGTCATTTATTCATCTATTTATTATACTTTGTCGCTGTCTCCCTCGTTAGCGAGGTAGCGCAAGGAAACAGACGAAATATTGGCCCAACCCACCCACATGCACATGTATATACAAACACGTCCACACACGCACATCTCAAGGTATACATATATATACACACACGCAGATATATACATATATACACATGTACATAATTCACACTGTCTGCCCTTATTCATTCCCGTCGCCACCCGCCACACATGCAATGACAATCCCCTCCCCCCGCATGTGCGCAGGGTAGCGATAAGAAAAGACAACAAAGCCCACATTCGTTCACACTCAGTTTCTAGCTGTCATGTATAATGCACCGAAACCACAGCTCCCTTTCCACATCCAGGCCCCACAAAACTTTCCATGGTTTACCCCAGACGCCTCACATGCCCTGGTCCAATCCACTGACAGCGCGTCCATCCCGGTATACCACATCGTTCCAATTCATTCTGTTCCTTGCACGCCTTTCACCCTCCTGCATGTTCAGGCCCCGATCACTAAGAATCTTTTTCACCCCAACTTTCCACCTCCAATTTGGTCTCCCATTTCTCCTCGTTCCCTCCACCTCTGACACATATATCTTCCTGGTCAATCTCTCCTCACTCATTCTCTCCATGTGACCAAACCATTTCAAAACACCCTCTTCTGCTCCCTCAACCACACTCTTTTTATTACCACACATCTCTCTTACCCTTTCATTACTTACTCGGTCAAACCACCTCACGCCACATATTGTCCAACATATCCACCCTCCTCCGCACAACTGTATCTATAGCCCACGCCTCGCAACCATATAACACTGTTGGACCCACTATTCCTTCAAACATACCCATTTTTGCTTTCCGAGATAGCGTTCTCGACTTCCACACATTTTTCAACGCTCCCAGAACTTTCCCCCCCTCCCCCACCCTATGATTCACTTCCGTTTCCATGTTTCCATCCGCTGCCAAATCCACTCCCAGATATCTAAAACACTTCACTTCCTCCAGTTTTTCTCCATTTAAACCTACCTCCCAACTGACTTGTCCCTGAACCCTACTGTACCCAATAACCTTGCTCTTATTCACATTTACTCTCAGCTTTCTTCTTTCACACACTTTTCCAAACTCAGTCACCAGCTTCTGCAGTTTCTTACCCGAATCAGCCACCAGCGCTGTATCATCAGCGAACAACTGACTCATTTCCCAAGCTCTCTCATCCACAACAGACTTCATACTTGCCCCTCTTTCTAAAACTCTTGCCTTCACCTCCCTAACAACCCCATCCATAAACAAATTAAACAACCATGGAGACATCACGCACCCTTGCCGTAAACCAACATTCACTGAGAACCAATCACCTTCCTCTCTTCCTACTCGTACACATGACTTACATCCTCGATAAAAACTTTTCAATGCTTCCAACAACTTGTCTCCCACACCATATATTCTTAGTACCTTCCACAGAGCATCTCTATCAACTCTATCATATGCCTTCTCCAGATCCATAAATGCTACATACAAATCCATTTGCTTTTCTAAGTATTTCTCACATACATTCTTCAAAGCAAACACCTGATCCACACATCCTCTACCACTTCTGAAACCACACTGCTCTTCCCCAGTCTGATGCTCTGTACATGCCTTCAGCCTGTCAATCAACACCCTCCCATATAATTTTCCAGGAATACTCAACAAACTTATACCTCTGTAATTTGAGCACTCACCTTTATCCCCTTTGCCTGTGTACAATGGCACTATGCAAGCATTTCGCCAATCCTCAGGCACCTCACCATGAGTCATACATATATCAAATAACCTAATTAACCAGTCAACAATACAGTCACCCCCTTTTTTAATAAATTCCACTGCAATACCATCCAAAACCCTGCCTTAACAGCTTCCATATTCTGCAAAGCTTTTACTACCTCTTCTCTGTTTACCACATCGTTCTCTCTAACCCTCTCACTTTGCACACCACCTCGACCAAAACACCCTATATCTGCCACTCTATCATCAAACACATTCAACAAACCTTCAAAATACTCACTCTATCTCCTCATATCACCACTACTTGTTATCACCTCCCCATTAGCCCCCTTCACTGATGTTCCCATTTGTTCCCTTGTCTTATGTCTTATGCACTTTATTTACCTCCTTCCAAAACATCTTTTTATTCTCCCTAAATTTCAATGATACTCTCTCACCCCAACTCTCACTCGCCCTCTTTTTCACCTCTTGCACCTTTCTCTTGACCTCCTGCCTCTTTCTTTTATACCTCTCCCACTGATTTGCATTATTTCCCTGCAAATATCGTCCAAATGCCTCTCTCTTCTCTTTCACTAATAATCTTACTTCTTCATCCCACCATTCACTACCCTTTCTAATCTGCCCACCTCACACGCTTCTCATGCCACAAGCATCTTTTGCGCAAGCCATCACTGCTTCCCTAAATACATCCCATTCCTCCCCCACTCCTCTTACGTACTTTGCTCTCAACTTTTTCCATTCTGTACTCAGTCTCTCCTGGTACTTTCTCACACAAGTCTCCTTCCCAAGCTCACTTACTCTCACCACTCTTTTCACCCCAACATTCTCTATTCTTTTCTGAAAACCTCTACAAATCTTCACCTTCGCCTCCACAAGATAATGAACTGACATCCCTCTAGTTGCACCTCTCAGCACATTAACATCCAAAAGTCTCTCTTTCGCGCGCCTATCAATTAACACGTAATTCAATAACGCTCTCTGGCCATCTCTCCTACTTACATACGTGTACTTATGTATATCTCTCTTTTTAAACCAGGTATTCCCACTCACCAGTCCTTTTTCAGCACATAAATCTACAAGCTCTTCACCATTTCCATTTACAACAATGAACACCCCATGTACACCAATTATTCCCTCAACTGCCACCTTTGCATTCAAATCACCCATCCCTATAACCCGGTCTCGTGCATCAAAACCACTAGCACACTCATTCAGCTGCTCCCAAAACACTTGCCTCTCATGATCTTTCTTCTCATGCCCAGGTGCATATGCACCAATAATCACCCATCTCTCTCCATCCACTTTCAGTCTTACCCATATCAATCTAGAGTTTACTCTCTTACACTCTATCACATACTCCCACCACTCGTTTTTCAGGAGTAGTGCTATTCCTTCCCTTGCTCTTGTCCTCTCACTAACCTCAGACTTTACTCACCAAGACATACCCAAACCACTCTTCCCCTTTCCCTTGAGCTTCGTTTCTCTCAGAGCCAAAAATCCAGGTTCCTTTCATCAAACATACTGCCTATCTCTTCTTTTTTCTCATCTTGGTTACATCCACACACATCTAGACACCCCAGTCTGAGCCTTCGAGGAGGATGAGCACTCCCCGCGTGACTCCTTCTGTTTCCCCTTTTAGAAAGTTAAAATACAAGGAGGGGAGGGTTTCTAGCCCTCCGCACCCATCCCTTTTAGTCGCATTCTACGAAACGTGAGGAATGCGTGGGAAGTATTCTTTCTCCCCTATTATACTTGAACAACGTTTCCCGCGTCAGTGTGGTAGCGCCAGGATACAGACGAAGAAAGACCCATCCACTCATATACATACATATATACATACATGTACACAGACATACATACACACATATGTACATATTCATACTTGCTAGCCTTCATCCATTCTCGGCGCCACCCCTTCCCACAGGGAACAGCATCGACAATCCCTGCGTCAGCAAGGAAGCGCCAGGAAAACAGACAAAAAAGGCCACGTCCGCTCACATCCATACTCTAGGAATCATATGTAATGCACCGAAACCACAGCTCATTATCCACATCCAGGCCCCACACACCTTTCCATGGCTTACCCCAGACGCTTCACAAGCCCTGGTTCAGTCCATTGACAGCACGTCCACCCCAGTATACCACATCGTTCCAATTCACTCTACTCCTTGCACACCTCTCACCCTCCTGAACGTCCAGGCCCCGATCACTCAAAATCTTTTTCACTCCATCCTTCCACCTCCAGTTTGGTCTCCCACTTCTTCTTGTGCCCTCCACCTCTGACACATATATCCTCTTTGCCAATCTTTCCTCACTCAATCTCTCCATATGTCCGAACCTTTTCAACACACCCTCTTCTGCTCTCTCAACCTAACTCTTTTTATTACCACACATCTCTCTTACCCTTTCATTACTTACTCGATCAGACCACCTCACACCACATATTGTTCTCAAACATCTCATTTCCAACACATCCACCCTCCTCCGCACAACCCTATCTATTGCCCATCCTATATATAATATCATTTTACTACTAACACTCACGTTCCATCCGAAATTGGTGAAACTCAGCGCACAAGATAATTTTCAACAAATTATAGCGGGAGAAACTGTGTATCTTGCCTCATCCGAGGTCTTGCCTCACCCTAGGTCTTGCCTCACCCTGGGTATTGCCTCACCATGGGTCTTGAATTACCCTGGGCCTTGCCTTTCCATGGGTCATGTATCACCCTGGCTTTTGCCTCACCCTGTGTCTCGCATCACCCTGGGTTTTGCCTCACCCTGGGTCTAGCCTCACCCTGGGTCTTGCCTCACCCTGGGTATTGCCTCATCCTGGGTCTAGCCTCACCCTGGGTCTTGCCTCACCCTGGCTTTTGCCTCACCCTATGTCTTGCCTCACCCACGGTTTTGTTTTCTCTCTGTCTTGCCTCATGATGTGTCTTGCTCACCTGTGTCCTGCCTCACTCTATATCATGTCTCACCAATGTCTGGTACTGAGCAGTGAGCAGTCACTGCAGGGCTGATACTGAGCCCTGAGTTGTCCCTGCAGGGCTAGACTGAGCCCTGAGTTGTCCCTGCAGGGCTAGACTGGGCCCTGAGTTGTCCCTGCAGGGCTGGCAGTGAGCCCTGATGTGTCCCCTCAGGCGTGGTGCTGGTAGGGTAAAAGACCTGGACACTTGACTCAGCTGTAGATATTTTATGGTTGACTGCGGCCAGTGTTGTGTGGTGCCTCGCTCTCCTCATTACACACACACACACACACACACACACACACACACACACACACAACGCCCAACCGTTCATCACAACTTTGAAATAAAGAAAAAATCTATCTTTTTCCATCTTTCTGAAAATCACGACAAAAAAAAGAAATAAAAATAAAAGACGATCTGTCCCCCAAGCTTTACTGGGACATGCCCATGTCTGGAATAAATGTCACGCGATCATCTGGACACAGAAATGAAACTGGAAATACAATACCGCGTATCCCAACAGACGAGAAGAGAAACACGACACAATATACTGGTCAAGTGATCCGTGAGTGAGGGATATGAGAGGTTGTACCAACACCACCACACATCACACAGTCAAACTCTATATATAGAGTCGAGCACAGTCGACCAACATCCACCTTCTGGCGAGGGAAGACGCGTAAACCGATTCTTCTTAACATCTGCGAGGTCGACACCTACTTACACTACCCCAGCCAGTGTGGTCGACACCTACGTACACAACCCCAGCCAGTGTGGTCGACACCTACGTACACAACCCCAGCCAGTGTGGTCGACACCTACATACACTACCCCAGCCAGTGTGGTCGACACCTACGTACACTACCCCAGCCAGTGTGGTCGACACCTACGTACACTACTCCAGCCAGTGTGGTCGACACCTACATACACTACCCCAGCCAGTGTGGTCGACACCTACATACACTACCCCAGCCAGTGTGGTCGACACCTACGTACACTATCCCAGCCAGTGTGTTCGACACCTACAATACCCCAGTCAGTGTGGTCGACTCCTACAATGCCCCTGCCAGTGTGGTCGACACCTACGCACACAACCCCAGCCAGTGTGGTCGACACCTACGTACACTACCCCAGCCAGTGTGGTCGACACCTACGTACACTATCCCAGCCAGTGTGGTCGACACCTACAATACCCCAGCCAGTGTGGTCGACACCTACGTACACTATCTCCAGCTAGTGTGGTCGACATCTACACTACCCCAGCCAGTGTGGTCGACACCTACATTACCCCAGCCAGTGTGGTCGACACCTACATTACCCCAGCCAGTGTGGTCGACACCTACATTACCCCATCCAGTGTGGTCGACACCTACACTATCCCAGCCAGTGTGCTCAGCTAAGCTTCAGGAATCATCAGCTGCTCTTCGCCGATTGCCAAAGATTTCATAGTGTAAAGTTTTTTATCAAGGATGTAAGGCATGTGTACGAGTAGGAAGGG
The DNA here is from genome assembly GCF_036320965.1 of Panulirus ornatus. NCBI lineage: Eukaryota > Metazoa > Arthropoda > Malacostraca > Decapoda > Palinuridae > Panulirus > Panulirus ornatus. Next base: position 42,685,246 of record NC_092239.1, on the reverse strand, counting down.
GTACAGAGTGATTGGTTCCCAATGAAGCTCGGTCTGCAGCAGGGGTGTGTGATGTTCCCATGGTTGTTTAATTTGCTTATGGATGGGGTGGTTAAAGAGGTAAATGCAAGAGTTTTGGAGAGAGGGGCAAGTATGTAGTCTGTTGGAGATGAGAGGGCCAGGGAAGTGTCAGTTATTGTTCGCCGATGATACAGCACTGGTGGCTGATTCGAGTGAGAAACAGAAGTTGGTGACTGACTTTGGAAAAGTGTGTAAAAGAAGAAAGCTGAAATTAAATGTGAATAAGAGCAAGGTTATCAGGATCAGCAGGGTTGAGAGACAAGTTAATCGGGATGTAGGTTTTGAATGGAGAAAAATTGGAGGAAGTAGTGTTTTAGATATCTGGGAGTGGACTTAGCAGCGAGTGGAGCCATGGAAGCGGAAGTGAGTCACGGGGTGGGAGGAGGGGGCAAAGGTTCTGGAAGCGGTGAAAAATGTGTGGAAGGAGAGAACGTTATCTCGGAAAGCAAAAATGGGTATGTTTGAAGGAATAGTGGTCGCAACAATATCATATGATTGCGAGGCGTGGGCTATAGATAGGGTTGTACGGAGGAGGGTGGATGTGTTGGAAATGAAATGTTTGAGGACATTATGTGGTGTGAGGTGGTTTGATCGAGTAAGTGATGAAAGGGTAAAAGAGATTAGAGGAAATAAAAAGACTGGTTGAGATAACAGAAGAGGGTGTGTTGAAATGGTTATGACATATGGAGAGAATGAGCGAGGAAAGATTGATAAAGAAGATATATGTGTCAGAGGTGGAGGGAACAAGGAGAAGCGAGAGCCCAAATTGGAGGTGGAAGGATGGAGTGAAAAAGTTGAGTGATCAGGGCCTGAACATACAAGAGGAAAGAGGTGCGCAAGGAATAGAGTGAATTGGAAAGATGTGGTCTACCGGGGTCGACGTGCTGTCAGTGGACTGCTGGGGTGAACCATGGAAAGGTCTGTAGGGCCTGGATGTGGTTTAGGAGCTGTGGTTCCGGTGTATTATACATGACAACTAGAGACTGAGTGTGAGCGAATGTGGCCTTTTTGTCTGTTTTCCTGGCTGCTTCCTGTGGGTGAGGGGTAGCGTCAGGAATGGATGAATGCAAGCAAGTATGAATACGCATATAGGTATATATGTATATGTCTGTATATGCATATGTGTATATGTTCATATGTATATGTATGGATATGTGCGTGCATGTATACACATGTGCAAATGAGTGGATGGGCCGTTCCTCGTCTGTTTCCTCGTGCTACCTCGCTAACGCGGGAAGCGGCGGTCAAGTGTGATAAAAACAAATATATATATATATATATATATATATATATATATATATATATATATATATATATATATATATATATATATATTATTTTTTTATTTTTTTATTTTTCTTTGACGCTGTCTCCCGCGTTTGCGAGGTAGCGCAAGGAAACAGACGAAAGAAATGGCCCAACCCACCCTCATACACATGTATATACATACACGTCCACACACGCAAATATACATACCCATACATCTCAATGTACATATATATATATATATATATATATATATATATATATATATATATATATATATATATATACACACACAGACACATACATATATACCCATGCACACAATTCACACTGTCTGCCTTTATTCATTCCCATCTCCACATCGCCACACATGGAACAACATCCCCCTCCCTCCTCATGTGTGCGAGGTAGCGCTAGGAAAAGACAACAAAGGCCCCATTCATTCACACTCAGTCTCTAGCTGTCATGCAATAATGCCCGAAACCACAGCTCCCTTTCCACATCCAGGCCCCTACAGAACATTCCATGGTTTACCCCAGACGCTTCACATGCCCTGATTCAATCCATTGACAGCACGTCGACCCCGGTATACCACATCGATCCAATTCACTCTATTCCTTGCCCGCCTTTCACCCTCCTGCATGTTCAGGCCCCGATCACTCAAAATCTTTTTCACTCCATCTTTCCACCTCCAATTTGGTCTCCCACTTCTCCTCGTTCCCTCCACCTCCGACACATATATCCTCTTGGTCAATCTTTCCTCACTCATTCTCTCCATGTGCCCAAACCATTTCAAAACACCCTCTTCTGCTCTCTCAACCACGCTCTTTTTATTTCCACACATCTCTCTTACCCTTACATTACTTACTCGATCAAACCACCTTACACCACACATTGTCCTCAAACAACTCATTTCCAGCACATCCACCCTCCTGCGCACAACTCTATCCATAGCCCACGCCTCGCAACCATACAACATTGTTGGAACCACTATTCCTTCAAACATACCCATTTTTGCTTTCCGAGATAATGTCCTCGACTTCCACACATTCTTCAAGGCTCCCAGGATTTTCGCCCCCTCCCCCACCCTATGATTCACTTCCGCTTCTATGGTTCCATCCGCTGCCAGATCCACTCCCAGATATCTAAAACACTTTACTTCCTCCAGTTTTTCTCCATTCAAACGTACCTCCCAATTGACTTGACCCTCAACCCTACTGTACCTAATAACCTTGCTCTTATTCACATTTACTCTTAACTTATATATATATATATATATATATATATATATATATATATATATATATATATATATATATATATATATATTCTTTTCTTTCAAACTATTCGCCATTTCCCGCGTTAGCAAGGTAGCGTTAAGAACAGAGGACTGGGCCTCTGAGGCAATATCCTCACCTGACCCCCTTCTCTGTTCCTTCTTTTGGAAAATAAAAAAAAAAAAAAAACAAGAGGGGAGGATTTCCAGCCCCCCGCTCCCTCCCCTTTTAGTCGCCTTCTACGACACGCAGGGAATACGTGGGAAGTATTCTTTCTCCCCTATCCCCAGGGATATATATATATATATATATATATATATATATATATATATATATATATATATATATATATATATATATACATATATATACCTTGGTTAGATTAGGTTGCATGGAATATGAAATAAAGATAAATTATTTTCTCGTGAAGTTGTAATTAAAAATACTTTTGCTTTTGAACCAGTTTTTGAAAAATGATCGAGTTCCCGAGCAAATCAACCCGGCTGAATGGATGGTGTGCGCGTGCTTGTGTGCGTGCGTGCGTGCATGTGTGTGTGTGTGTGTGTGTGTGTGTGTGTGTGTGTGTTTACTATTGGTGTGTTACGGGGAGAGTCTTTTACACTCGTGTTGCCCCGTCTCTTAACCTAGTACAGATGTACTCTATCATATCTTTACTCGTATGTTTGTCTGCACACACACACACACACACACACACACACACACACACACACACACACACACACACACCTGCCTAAGCCACGAACCTATTTATCTACCAGCCCTGAGGGAAGGATGAAGAGCTGGGATTGGCCGTGGACTGACTGCCGCGCCCAGGACTACAACCTATGCGGATCCGTGTTAACTCATTATCAGTAACGCCAAACCACTACACCACGGAGGCCCGGTGTGTGTGTGTGTGTGTGTGTGTGTGTGTGTTAAACAGTGCCCGGGGAGCCGTCAAGGAGCGGTGGCCCACACTAGCTACATTCACACAATTCTCAAGATATTCTGGAAAGTTTTGGGGGGGCGGGAGGCGGCTGCAGGGTTCCTGGGATGGGATGTGGCAGCCGGCCAACTCACGGGCGCCCGTCCAGATTTAGGCCACACATAAAGTAGGTTCCGACTACTAGTGAGGTAACCGAACACTTCTAGACCACGTCTGTCGCGGTTAGAGCAGGTCTAGACCACATGAGGTCGGCGCACACCACTCACGACGCTGCCCAGTCAGGTCTACACCACATCTAGGTTCGAGACCATCCTTAGGTATGGTCAGAGAAGGTCCAGACCATGACACACCCGCTACAGTACATATATAGATGGTCCACCTCTAGACCACTCCTCTTCTGAAAACAGGTCTAGAATCTAGAAGACATAGACTTGGTCTAGACCCACTCTGGTGATAGCAGAGGCGGCCTAAGTAACGTACATCAGAGCCGTGTGGTGTCAGGTGTGTTGAGGGGACACTATGGCCACGAAGTGTCAGGTATATTGAGTGGACACCTGGGCCAAAAAGGGGGTGTCAGGTGTGCTGAGTGGACACCACGGCCTCGAGGTGTCAGGTGTGTAGACCCCAGCCACAGCCTTGTGGCACCAGGTGTGTTAATTGAACACCCGGGGCCGCGAGGTGTTGGGTAAATAGTGAGAAATGATATTAATTAAGGGTCTATTGAATTCCCTGCAGCCAGAGGTTAAAAATATACAAAGAAAAAATACACGCAGTGCAGATAATGAGGCTATGAATAGCGAGAGGGTGGCGCTCTACTGATTTCTGTTGTTGCGAGTGGTGGGGATGGGGATGTTATTCTGGCTGTTTGTCCGGGCTCAGATGGGCTCATTGCCGTTATGGTGCCTGATTACAGCTCGGGGACGAGGGATCTTTAGCGGCAGGAAGTGACGGTGGGGGGGAGGAGCGGTGCAGGGGTTTCTCCCCGACCTGCTGGATGGAGTCCAGATGATGATGGTTGGAGAGAGTCGGGAGGTTTAAGTGTGCTGAGAGCCTCTTGGAAGGTGGTGTAGGAGGGAAAGAGGATGATCTTAGATGCCCTCTCCTGCACCTAGTTACTCGTGTGGTGGAAAATGGAAGAGGGCCAGGCCGGCGAGGAATACGTGTCCTTTAGCTCAGGCACAAGGAGATTAAACGTCCTAAGTCCGCGACGGAGGAGGAGACGATAGCCAGAGGATTTCATGGTGTTTTCTTTCGGCTCAGTTGGGAAGCTCGTGGATAGAACACCCTGGAGACCGAGCCGCTGGAGGGTGGGACATGAGAGGAAGCGAGGATGACGTGTATGGCTAAGGCCTTGATTTGGTTGAGGGTGACGATGTTGGCGATGGTCCAGCTTTACGTAGATGCTATCAAGGGTGTTCTGGAGGACGGTGTGGTTGGCAGAACTGTTGTCAGCGTTGACATCAACAGCAGATTCGTTAACGTGCCGATATCGAGCGATTATTGCATCCGTCATGTGCGGGGATATCCTGCGGGGACACTGGTGGGCGACTGGAAGGTGGAGATGGATCCTTAAAGGTATACAGCTTGACGACGCTCACTGAGGAAGTTTGCAAGATATGGAATAAGACCTCTCTGCAGCCGAAGGCTGATGGTTTTCTCGATGATTATGTATAGCTACCAAGGTCGAAAGCTTTGATACAGTAAACCAAAGTGAGGACAATTAATGTGTGTAATTTTAGGTTGCGACAGATAAGATAAGTACTGACGAGGCTGTGGTTGATCGTGGACATCATCGTATAACCAGCTTGTGGAAAGTCTACTTAACTCCACCTCGACCAGTGTATACACTTCAACGTGTCAACGCTCAATACATTTCTGTGTCGTGCTATGCCATATTTTTTATAGAAAGTCACTAAAAACTGAAGAATAATAACGATATCCATATCATAAAATCACACAAAACCAGCTAGTTCGTGATTTTAAGTAGTGACCTATATATGTAAACTTCACGGTCATTTAGATGACAGTGAAACATAAAAAAAGATTAACATCGAATCCCCTTAGTACTAAAGTGAAGACTCTCAACTCCAGGATCAACCAAGTTGTTAAAGAAGCATCAAGACATTATAGTCAGTAAGGATGGTTAATCCGTCTCTTCCCTATGTATATGGTCTCCAATGAACTCATTAAAATGGGTGTCCCCTCAGACCAATCATCTCCTCTGTTAATTCTTTTGATTATAACTTATCCAAATGGTTAGCTAAACATCCTAGCCATGTTCAAGGAAAAAAATTCTCCATCGCATGTGACAACCAGCTCAAGATTTTGCAAACAAGGCTAGGAACATGATTTGCATGAACATAAATTCATTAGTTTTACTGTGAAATCCCCTGTTTACCAAAGTCCCCATTGAAAAAACATCTCTTACTTAAGGAGCAAATTATCCGATCTGTCTCAACTTACCCCTACCCCTAAAATCTCTCATTGATTTCATAGAACTCTGTGCTTTCAATGATATTTCCAAGATACTACGGGTATGCTTTACAGACAGAAATTCAATCTAGCCATAGGAGATCCCCACAGTTCCATTCTTAGTCATTTATTCATGGAATTCCTTGAGACTGAGATCCTAACTCCTGTCAGTAGCCATCCTAAGCTCTGGCTTATATACGAAGATGATGTGTGGTCCTTACGGCCATCTTCTCAAGACTGTGATGATTTTTCTAATGAATTAAATACATGACATTCACCTCAACATCAAGTCTAGGATTGAATGGGAACAAAAAGGCAAATTGCCGTTCCTTGATGTGTTGATAATTAAATCTGATCACTTATCCTTTAAGATCTGAGGGAAGCCTACTAAAGCTGAGAATTATTTTCATTATTTTTCAGTACAAGATTGTTCTGTAAAAAAATCTGGTTATGTCTATGCATTTAAGAGCATTGAGTATATGGGATCCTACAGGTCTAGAGGATGAATGTAACCAGATAAAATGTACTTTTAAGAATTTATGTTGTCCCAGGTGGTTTGTGAACAAGGCTTACTGGAGTCACGAAAATACTATGTACATCTAGTAAAAACAGTGTAGAAAAGTATGATAGATTTAAATTTTTCATGTTACTAAACAACTGCTTTTGATGTCTTCCAATGTAACAACACTATCAATAAGACCTTAATCAAATTACATGAGGAAACTGGCAGTTTACGAGGTTAAATGTCAGGCATGTAAATATGTAATGGCCAGACAGGAAAAACAGAACCTGAAGGATGCTATTGGCACAGACAATCAGTACGTAGAAGTGACCACAGTAATGCTATCGCTATGAATTGCCAAGAAAATTATTACTATGTAGACCTTAACAATCCGGGCATATTGTACCGTTCATCGAGTCACACTCCTCGTAATTTCACTGACTTTTGATTGTTAACATTAATAACTTTAACCAATCCCTTGTTCAGTTTCATTAAAGCACACCCTGTCATCAACTAAATCATTACGAATGAAGAGGACAGGATAGCATAAGGAAATTACTGGAACACGCATCTCTCTACCCAGGTCGACCCTTTCCTCGCATCCGAACCCGACAATCGCCAGACGCACGGCACGGAGTCGCCATTCAGTACTTACTAGCAGTTAAGATACACAAACTACACGAGTCTATTATCCCTTGTACCACATACACAAGATCCAACAAAGCATCACACTACACGACCTACAAACAGTTTTTAACCACACACATATTCCCGTCTATCTTCCAGCTGACCTTAACGTTCAATATAAGCACTTCACCACAACATAAGCAACGCTCATGAAGATGACCTATTCTCTCAAACGTCTTAACATCTTAAGACTTGACTGTTCACATCTACTTCTCTGGCACTGGAGGAAAAGGCAGACCAGACCTCGTCTGCTCCAACAGAACCAGCAATTACCTTCAACGCTTTCTGTATCCTGGACCTCGATGTGGGTCCGATCACATTCCTCTCTTCCTTCACCTCTCATCTAACCCTATACTCATCCCATCACTTCCAGATTATTCTTACAAGGCTGACTGGAACCCTTTCAAAAATTCCCTTCCTACACATACACCACCAGTTATGAAAATTAATCACATCAATAGACACACAGACAGAACATGTACACACACAATGTAGCTGACACAACCATCCCAAAAAACATACATCCTGATATTTTTTCTGTCCTGTAAAAATCACAAGACTCCTCTCGCGCTATGGTCGACAATTTGACCATAACAGACATTGATTACCAGTGGGATTCCACTACCCTGCATAACCACATCCCAACAGCCTTAAAGAACACCACAACTGACAGTGGAACTCATTAATCACCACTACAGAGAAAAGACGAATTAAATCCCCACTAAACTAAGGGAAACAAGGTTATAGACTCAAAGGGACACCCAAAACAGACTTCAACGGTCTCAAAGATAACACTTTACATCAGGATCATCGAGACATGGTCATAAATTTTCAGACACTGGGAGGGTGTATTTAACCACATCCCTTAGCTCATGATAACACTCAAAGGTTCACTCAGTATATACAAGGTGGACCCAGCCACTTTTACCCTGACCAAATCACACACTTGCACCTCCTTACAGACGACCACTTACTTACAACTCCCATTACATTCAGTAAGGTCAAACTTCTAAAAACAAAAAAAAATATAAAAACAAATCACAGTAGCCCCAGGTAACTTGGGCATTGGTTACCAGCTACTCACACATTTTAACATAATCAGAGCCCTCTTCAGTGCTACACGAGCCTCAGGCTATTTTCCAGCTACCTTTAATTAAGATTGCAACCACCGCAATGATATCAAAACCAAATAAATCCAACGAAGACCACCTTAATTATAAACCAATCAGCTTACTTGAGTCTATCGGGAAAATCTGTGAAAGAATCACTGACAAAAGACTCAGACTACACCTGACGAACAACAATATCCTTTCACATAAAGTTTGGCTTTCGACATCACTCTACCCAAGATGAACGTAACAATGTCACCACATATATGCCTAACAACAATCGTACACACAAAATTTCTACCCTTTTCAAAAAAGATGAAAAGGCCTTTGACACTGAAACGAAGGCTTCAGGTACAAATTAAGCACCTAGTTTGAACTTCCACGTCCCGTTCACTCTATTCCAGTTACCTAGGTAACAGAACGATGGAAATCAAATACAAAAATTTCTATTCAAATTACTTTCCCCTTAGTGCTCCGTACTGGTCCCCACATTACATATTCTCTATCAAATGACTTACCAAAACCTCTACACACTGACTCTCTAACTCAACAACATGCAGCTGACATGGTTCAGCTAATAAGAGCTATTGCCACTACCATTATCAATAGTAAAGCTCAAAAAGAAATTTACGACGTTTCGTTACGGCCGATAAAATGGAGACGAAAATCAAATCTGCTAAACGTTTAATCCTGCAATACACCGACATTCTCCCACCGCGTCACACTCACCAACACTGAGCTAGGCTTAATATATGACGTTCACCAAAAAACGATCAAACGCGTTCAAACAAAGGCGGCTATTGAGGGAGAGGAGCTCGTGAAATTGTTTAGATTCAGAGATGTGGATGTTAAAAGCAAACTGCAACCCTACAAAGCCCTAATTCGACCATTAATAACTTATGCTCCAGCAGCGTTAGAGCTGCAGCCAAAACAAACATCTGCTCCCTTCAGGTAACTTAAAATAAAACACTGAGGTTGAACTATAACATCAAATGGCATGAATTCACAAAGAATGTAGAACTACACGCGAGAACAAAGATGCCAGCCGTAAAATCTCTACTGAAGACAATTTGTGATGGGCAAGTGGAACGCTCTGAGCTCTGCCATGACTCCTGGATACTCGTCTTCATAACCTTAAGGGGACAGACAACCCTGATAATCTCTCCAACAGAACCCCTGCAAACTATCCTAATTCCATGTGCTAAACATGCAAATAGGATTCTGGATGACCTCTAAGTACACAATCCAACAAAGATACTTAGTGACTAGCATCATTACCACAAGCAATCCTCTCCACGCATATCCTACTCACTGGAAATAATATATATATATATATATATATATATATATATATATATATATATATATATATATATATATACATATATACATATCAACATATACACACATACCTACATATACATACACAGCCATATACAAGTATACACATGTACATAATCATATTCGCTTGCCTTCATCCATCCCGATGCCACCCCGCTCCACAGGAAACAGTCAAGTCTCTAGCTGTCATGTGTAATGCACCGAAATCACACATCCCTATCCACATCCACGCCCCACAGACCTTTCCATGGTTTACTCCAGACGTTTCACATGCCCTGGTTCAGTCCATTGACAGCAAGTCGACCCCGGTATACCATATAGATCCAATTTACTCTATTCTTTGCACGCCTCTCACTCCTGCATGTCCAAGCCCAAATAGCTCAATCTTTTTCACTCCATCCTTCCACCTTTAATTTGGTTACCCGCTTATCCTTGTTCCCTCCACCTCTGACACATATATATCCTTTCTGTCAATCTTTCCTCACTTATTCTCTCCATATGTCCGAACCATTTCAACATACCCTCTTCTGCTCTCTCAACCACACTCTTTTCATTACCTCACATCTCTCTTACCCTTTCATTACTTACTCGATCAAACCACTCCACATTTTGTCCTCAAACATTTCCTTTCCAACGAATCCAACCTCTTCCGTACAACCCTATATATAGCCCATTTTCGATCTCCAAGATAATGTTCTCTTTCTGCATATTCTTTATCACTCCCAGAAACTTCGACCCCACCCCCCACCATATGACACTTCTACTCCCATGGTTCCATTCGCTGCTAAGTCTGCTCCCAGATATCTAAAACACTTTATTTCCTCTATTTTTTTCTCCATTCAAACTCAAATCCCAACTAACTTGTCCCTTAACCCTGCTAAAGCTAATAACATTGCTCTTATTCACGTTTACTCTCGACTTTCTCCTTTCACACTTTTTTCCAACCTCAGTCACCAACTTCTGCAGTTTTTCACTCGAATCAACCACCAGTGCTGTATCATCAGCGAACAACAACTAACTTCCCAGGCCCTCTCATCCCCAAAAGACTGCAAACTCGCCCCTCTCTCCAAAAATCTTGTACTTATTTCCCTAACCACCCTATCCATAAACAAATTATACAACCATGGGAACATGACACACCCCTGGGAACCAATCATTCTCCTGTCTTCTTACTCGGACATTTGCCTTACACCCTTGATAAAAACTTCTCAGTGCTTCTAGCATCTTACCTCCCACACCATATACTCTTAAGACCTTTCACAAAGCATCTCTATCAACCCTATCTTATGCTTTCTCCAGATCTGTAAATGCTGCATACAAATCCATCTGTTTTTCTAAGTACTTCTCACACACATTCTTCAAAGAAAACGCCTGATCCACAAACCGCCTACCACTTCTAAAAGCACATTGCTCCTCCCCAATTTGATATTCTGTACATGTCTTCACCCTCTCAATCAACACCCTCCCATATAATTTCTCAGGAATACTCAACAAACTTATGCCCTTGTAGTTTGAACACTCACCTTTATCCCCTTTGCCTTTGTACAATGACACTATGCATGCATTCCGCCAATTCTCAGGCACGTCACCATGATCCATACATACAATGAATATCCTTACCAACCAATCAACAACATAGTCACCCGTTTTCTTAATAAATTCAACTGCAATACCATCCAAACCTGCTGCATTGCAGGATATCACCTTCCGCAAGGTTTTCACCACCTTTTCTCTCTTCACTAAAGCATTCTCCCTCACATCGCACACCACCCGACCAAAACACCCTACATCTGCCACTTTATCATAAAACACACTGAACAAACCTTCAAAATACTCACTCCATGTTCTCACTTCAACACTACCTGTTATCACTTCCCCTTTTACCGATGTTCCCAATCATCTTTTTATCCTCCCTAAAGTTAAATGATACTCTCTCACCCCAACTCTCATTTGCCCTCTTTTTCAACTCTTGCACCTTACTCTTGACCTCCTGCCGCTTTCTCTCATACATCTCCCAGTCATTTGCACTCCTTCCTTGCAAGTATCGTCCCAACTTTCTTTTCTCTTTTACTAACAACTTTACTTCTTCATCCCACCACTCACTACCCTTTCTAATCTTCCCACCTCCCACTTTTCTCATACCACATGCATCTCTTGCACATGACATCACTGCTTCCCTAAATACATCCCATTCCTCACCCACTCCCCTCACGTCACTTGCTCACACCTTAACGTGTGTGCAAGACATGCATGCGGCATGAGAAAGGTGGGAGGTGGGTAGATTACAAAGGGTAGTGAGTCGTGGGATGAAGTAAAGTTGATAGTGAAAGAGAAAAGAGAAGCTAATGTAGGGATGATAAGACTAAATGTTTACCGTTGCCCTATTCTCCTAACTTAGCTAATGTAAGACAGGTACTAAAAAGTTATTTTAATGTTGCCTTCCAGTACAATAACACTATCAGTAAGACATTAATAAAAAGTGGGCCAAAGCATCCGAAAATTGGGAGTGTTTGATCCCTCAAATGTCAGGCATATAAAGATATATAAACTGACTAGACTAGTAAAACTGTAATTAAGAGAATCTATGGAGATCGTCACTCATTACGCAGGGATGACCACATAAACGCGATCGCTAAACAAGTGTCATGAAAACGGTCATCCTGTAGACCGTAACAACCCAGTCACATTGTACCCCTCTTCTGATTATGTTACCCGTAACGTCATTGAATATGTCTTAATTGCTAAAACTTAGAACTCTAATTTGTCCTCAGGTAACTTTAAAGGAAATCCTATTATCAAACAAGTCATTTTGAAAGTATTATCAAGGACCGGAAATATAAGAAAAATAGTTGAACACGTCTTGTTACCAAGGCACCACCACCACCACAACTATCACCTCACAACCCCCTTAACCACATGGCACCACCCACTTTCCCTTTAACGGTCAAGGCAGTGTGCAGTTGAGAATGGCAGAGGAAAGGAAATGTTGTGGTGGTGGTGTTGGGATTCAAAAAGCTTTATGAATTGTTTGCATCTAATGAGGTGGATTGTCTCTGTGAAACATGAAGTGCTACATGTATATAAAAATCACGTAAAATGAAATTATCTGATCCTTACTGCATTGCGATTTCACCTCCCTTTCCACATCCAGGCCCCACAAAACTTTCCATGATTTACCCCAGACGCTTCACATGCCCTGATTCAATCCATTGACAGCACCTCTACCCCGGTATACAACATCGTTCCAATTTACTCTATTCCTTGCACGCCTTTCGCCCTACTCTATGCTCAGGCCCCGATCGCTGAAAATCTTTTTCAACTCCATCCCTCCACCTCCAATTTGGTTTCCCACTTCTCGTTCCCTCTACCTCTGACACATACCCTTTTTTGTCAATCTTTCCTCACTATTTCTCTCCCATGTGACCAAACCATTTCAATACACCCTCTTCTGCTTTCTTACCAAACTCTTTTTATTCCACACATCTCTCTTACCCTTTAATTGCTTACTCGATCAAACCAATTTACAACCAGCCATACTGTCCTCTAATATTTCATTTCCAAGACATCTACCCTCCTCCGTGCAAACATAAAACATTGTTGGAACTACTATCCCTTCACACATACCCATTTTGCTCTCCGAGAGAAAATTCTCTCAACACATTCTTCATCGCTTCTGTCATCATTTCTCTTATAAGATACAGCTGCTTATCAGCATAATAAATCAGTATTAAGAACTATTACATTTAGCATACGAACTTCTCTTGTAAACAATCGAATAATTGCACTTACCTTTACTGGATCACCAGTCCGGTGTTTTCTATCGTAACTTGTCATTATTAATGCAGAATGGTCTACGTGGATGGAGGAAATCAGATTTATATCCTTAACCCTTCAAACCATCAGGGTAAGTCTTGTACTGATTCACGGAATTACAAATATCTCTGAATAATGTTTGTGTCTGTACATCCATGAGCGCAGAAGATTTTCCAACTGTGAACTGGTTTTCAAACACTCAAAAATCATCACCAACATTAAACAAAACACTGCCAACGAGCCACATCACAGAGAACACTATTGCTTGTTTATATATGTAAAAGGGAGTGGAGGACGGCGTGGTGGTATGGAGCCAATACCCTCCTGTGACAAAGTCCAGCCACACACGGCGACCTGCCCACCGCCACCCATAGTTGCCACTCACTAATTTTTTTTTGTAATTTGTACCAAAGCAGACGAATGAAAATATCCAAATTAGCACAAATGGAACCACATAAATAGAATAGCATGAAAACCACTTATTTATTACTGATATTTTAACTTAGCCCCGTTAACATGATCACCGCAAACAGACGTTGTTAGAGCGCTGTCGACAACATTGCTGGGCAAATGTCCATGCAATTTTACATCACCTTCTACAAAGTTCCCTGTCATACAAATGTAAACAGACTCTCAATGAATATAATCATGCACGCCTACTGAGGGAGTGCATACGGAACCTATGAAACAAACTTGGGGACTAGATATATCTACGATAAACACTGGGGAATGATAATCAGACATATAATACTGAGTGAGGAATGGAAGTGCGAGTGAAAGACATCGGTCTGAATATTGTAGCCTCCAGACATCCATACGCTCAACCCACTTGCGTTCAAAATCCTCCTTACGAAACAATACGGATTGGATTCTTACGGAGATTGATCAGCTAAGAGGTGATAATATTCGATCTGCTGCTGCTGTTTGGAATGGTTGCGTTGCTCACCATCAGTGAATACACGAGCCATGCGCGGGATCGAATCATTGGAGCGGTAGTCGAAGATTGTGTGAAATTCTGGAGCAATTTCGTTCTGTTGAGTTGCTTCTGGTTGGAAATGAGTATGGAGTTGAGCGGCTAAGTACAAACTAAAGGAAGGAAAAAGTACTGCAATTCCACATTTCTAAGTTTCAAAATTTCTTAATAGAATTCCTTAGAGCTTATCAATTCCAACTGCTGTGAAATACATTTTTCCAGGCTTAATAATCAAGAATGTCACACAATTGTTGTTGTGTGGCTCGACAATGATTTTAAAGATAGCGTTAGTGAGTCACACAGGACGGGAGAGCCATTTGTAAATCTTCCTTTTACTTCGATATCAATGTTGTAATCATTCTTAGCTATCACCTGCCTTACACTGACTCATTAATGATTTAAGAAATAAACTGCTTGATAAAGTACGTAACCAGAGATGAAGCGTCTCGTAAACCAGGTTCATAATTAAACGTCAAAATGAATTGTGCACTGCAACCATAGACCATGTATGCTACATTACTACGTAAGCCACTTATCAGGAGCGGCAACTGTCTTCCTATAGCGTGGGTACTGACCCACATATACATTATTCCTATAGGGCAACACACTCCTGTGATGAGTCTTGAAATAGTGGTGGGTGAGGACAGGTATACTAATCCTCCAGAGTTATAGAATAAGATGTCTTTATTGTCAATTTGCATACTTGATACAAAATTAAATTCTTTATGGCTAGAAGCTCAATTCAATGTTAAAAAGTAAAAGAATAAAAACATGAAATCATTAACCACACGTAAATTTTAGAAGCCTATCGACAACCACCTGCACACATAGTAAAATTTTAGCTACTGAACAAACCCATAGTAGTATACTTACTCATTGGGAACCGCTACGTCACCTGGAAACACCTCATGTCCTGTTATATTCAGGAAGTAATACCAAGAAGGGAGGAAAAGTTAAGGAAGTCCTCTCCCCACAACTTGTTCATGAGCTTGCCAGCAGGAACCATGAACTTACTGGCATAGATGTTAGCTAACTAGGAACCATGAACTTACTGGCATAAATGTTAGCAAACTCCTTCACGGAGAAAGCCCAACCATGGAGACCAGAAGCCAAAGCCAACTGAGCCATTACTAGGATCAACTCGCATCTTACCCATAGGGCCTGCGTCATCATTGTATGTAGCAATGATAACATTCACATTCTCCACAATACACTGGAAGGTTTGGTAAAGTTCTTCTTGATCCAGCTGCAACTCAAGCAAAGCACGGTCCATCTTGTTCATGAACAACATTGGCTTGATACGTTCAGCAATAGCCTGACGTAGGACAGTCTCCGTTTGCGCACAAACACCTGAAACGCAGTCCACCATCACAAGGGCACCATCGATGACACGAAGGGCTGCCGTAACCTCTGATGAAAAATCAATGTGACCAGAAGAATCAATAAGGTTTATTAGGAATCCACTCTCCTTTCTCTCTCTGGTCAGGGTTGGTAAGTATAGCTTGAGAAGGTATAGACGAGTGAAGTATAACCATGGAAGTATAATCAAAATACAGCTAAGAAAAGTATAACCAGATGAAGTATACCTAGGGAAGGTATTATGGGATCCTCCTACCTACAGCGCGACTGGTTATCCCTAACCAATGAATCATCGATATGCTGCAACACCGCTGAATCAAGGGACAACATCCTCTCTATTTTTTCCAGTAAAATTAATTCTTATCGTCTCTGAACACATAAACCAACAGGTGCAGCACACTTTCTGTGATCTACTAATTAAACTGTGGATAATTGGTTATGCCAATATAGGGATAATATAGCACATGCCTATCCCATTCAATGCCCAATATTCGTGCGTCTCAGTGAGGGAAACACGTCGATATTAACCTTTCAATAAAGACATACGAGTTAATTGATCGTTGCTTTTATTGGCCTTAAAGATTAACACAGATACTGTTAACGTTTTTGAAAACGATACAGTATGAAAAAATAATTACTAATGAGGGGAAATCAACTGTACGATTAACTAGAAGGGGAGGGGGGGGGGAGCCAAATACTAACAACGGGATTTATCCACTGGCGCAGACCTCTGTGTTCATGGATGTAATAATCTGAGGTAAATATCACACCGGAATTAAGTACCTGTGATCTATTCCACAGCACTCCTGTCTCTGACCACTTGACACTCCACGACAACGGAGCGACCTATCCGTACGATGGTACGACCTTTGACCTGACCCTAAAGTCAGGTGAAAAGGTCACGCCATTTATACCCATGGGACGTACCGTCGTATCTCGACTCAATTTTAAGCTTATAATAACTAATTCCTGTTTTGGTATTATCAACACATATGATTTCCGTAAAATCCTAGCATGTTTTAAAATGACTGTCGAGGTGGTTGTGCTTATTCATTCCCTTCGAATGCTCGCAGACACACAAGCCTGGGAGAAATTATGTACATCCATCACTTCTGCGTCTTTCATTCGCTTCCGTCTTTTCAACATCATAAGATAAGTAGGTTCATCATCGCTCAAAATCAATTCATCTTAACCCCGTTATTTTTTTCGGTGTTTTTACTTTGGGTCGTCTCTCTTTATTCCTCAACTGCCAGCCTACACTGACACTCTCCCGATGACCCCAGAGCAGCTGTAATCTATACTGTATCATTAATGACGCTGTTCAACTCGTCCAGCCTAGCTTCTCTTGGAAGCCTAAGTTTTGCCATACTCATTCCTTCCGATTCATCGGTCGCATAAAACTTTTCCTCAAAAGATGACAACACAAGGCAGGTTTGACAGGTCCTCAACATGTGATATCTCACAACACAGGTTAGTCAGATCCTCAATAGTAACATCACAACGAAGGTTCTTCAGCTCCTCAGCAATGACATCACAACATAAGGTCATCACAAATAACATGTTTACAGCAGTACTAATCATGGTGACTGACGACACATCACCTGACTATGAGCGTTTACACTATTATTAGAAACAGAACCATCACCTGACCATGAGCATTTACACTGTCATTAGAAACAGAACTCCCCGTAATTTGTTGCACAACTCCTGGTATAGATGAGCTGCTTAGGGATTACTTAAGTCAGCAACAACACATCCAATTACCCAGAAAGTCTATCTACCATAGTTGGGAAACACTAGGTGTTTTCCCAATTCCTGGTCAGCGTAAGTTTATTCCGTTGTTAAAGAATAACTTTGGGGGGAAGAAATCTTCCGCTGATATCATCATCAGCTCTTGTACTTCTTCCTGAAAATCACCTGTTATATCTACTCTGAGCACATTACGAAGTAATGAGGGAAACATCAGGATAATTTCCCAGTGATGTGAAGGTGTTGGCTTCGCTGCTGACAGACTCTAAACACACAGGAGCCACCCCCATGGCCCCCGCCAAGTCATTACCATGATCTCTCCTGATATCGTAGTTGTAATCTTGTCAACAATGGCTTCCAGTGAAGCTTGAAACTCCAGCAGCTCCCAACTTATTCCACTACAGTGACTGATTAGCAAGGCAACCTCAGCTGGAGTGTTGTCAACATATTTTAGCATCTCGGCTGATGGCACCTTGGGCATGAGCTCTAACACACTTTTCAGCATCCTTTTTCTTATGCTCCTGGATTACCATTCAAAAAAACAAAGTAAAACAATTTACGAGGCACTATGATCAATCTAGCATTGCAAAATCACATTAGACATATATGATAATTCCCTAATTATAGTCACCTCGAGCAAAAAACACAGTACAAGAAAAAAAAGTTATAGTTTCTTAGGTGTTTATAGACCTACCTCTAATGTGGAGAGGTAAAGATAAAGGGAATAGATAACACAGCTTCGCTGTTCCAGGAAAAATGGTATCGTAAAGACCGATCACAGTGCCGCCAGGTTCTGCAAAATCCATAAAAAGCTGCAGCCAAGTGAGGACTGAGGCTCCAAAACTTAAGAGGCCGGGACAGACACACACATAGCTAACGAGAGCAGTGGCCAAAATAACACGTGAAGAATACGGAGAGGCCAGCAATATCATGGGAAACAGAAAGGGATTATTAGAGAGACGTAATAAATGGCGAGTTGATAAAAAGGATGGCTTCTGATTCTAGGAGGAACGGGGGGATAACGTCCTCAGGGATGCAAACAATACTCCATTCTTAATTACATAAAACCTTTGCAGATATGGACTAGTTGCCCCAAGGGAAATAATTTATGCACAAATATAACACATTCACTGAATAATATTTCTTTAATAGGTCAGATGAATAGGTTATAATCCAGTTCCAAGATATACAAATCAAGTTTTTAATGACTGGTTATGTCAGCAGTGCTGCAACACGTTTAGATATTAAGATTCCAGTATGCACAATTAATTGTTCTATGTACCCGTCATTCTGTTTTGGTAATAAATGTAATAGGGTTATTGGCTTTTTCTTAGCGTACAGGGAAGCCAGTAAAATAGGCTTGGCAGTCCATTGGCCAAGTTGTCATTAGTGTCTGAATTAAGGGGTTTACTTTAATCGTGAGTATGAGCCTCCATGGTAACTCAATAAAAACCAACTATTGGATAAAAAAAATATCTAGTAAGTACTACTAGCAATAATAACTTCAGTATCATTCGTTTTTCTTATTTTTGGACTCCTATATATATATATATATATATATATATATATATATATATATATATATATATATATATATTATATATATTTATATATATATATATATATTTATATTTAGCCTTGTCGCTGTCTCTCGCGTTTGCGAGGTAGCGCAAGGAAACAGACGAAAGAAATGGCCCAACCCACCCCCATACAAATGTATATACATACATGTCCTCACACGCAAATATACATACCTATACCTCTCAATGTACACATATATATACACACAGAGACATATACATATATACACATGGAATAACATCTCCCTCCCTCTCATGTGTGCGAGGTTGCGCTAGGAAAAGACAACAAAGGCCCCATTCGTTCACACTCAGTCTCTAGCTGTCATGTAATACTGCCCGAAACCACAGCTCCCTTTGCACATCTAGGCCCCACAGAACTTTCCATGGTTTACCCCGGACGCTCGACATGCCCTGATTCAATCCATTGACAGCACGTCGACCCCGGTATACCACATCGATCCAATTCACTCTATTCCTTGCCCGCCTTTCACCCTCCTGCATGTTCAGGCCTCGATCACTCAAAATCTTTTTCACTCCATCTTTCCACCTCCAATTTGGTCTCCCACTTCTCGTTCCCTCCACCTCCGACACGTATATCCTCTTTGTCAATCTTTCCTCACTCATTCTCTCCATGTGCCCAAACCATTTCAAAACAGCCTCTTCTGCTCTCTCAACCACGTTCTTTTTATTTCCACACACACACACACACACACATATATATATATATATATATATATATATATATATATATATATATATATATATATATACCTGAGGATAGGGGAGAAAGAATACTTCCCACGCATTCCTCACGTGTCGTAGAAGGCGACTAAAGGGGACGGGAGCGGGGGTGAAAGAAACCCTCCCCTCCTTGTATTTTAACTTTCTAAAAGGGGAAACAGAAGGAGTCACGCGAGGAGTGCTCATCCTCCTCGAAGGCTCAGGTTGGGGTGTCTAAATGTGTGTGGATGTAACCAAGATGAGAAAAAAGGAGATAGGTAGTATGTTTGAGGAAAGGAACCTGGATGTTTTGGCTCTGATTGAAACGAAGCTAAAGGGTAAAGGGGAAGAGTGGTTTGGGAATGTCTTGGGAGTAAAGTCAGGGGTTAGTGATAGGAAAAGAGCAAGGGAAGGAGTAGCACTACTCCTGAATCAGGAGTTGTGGGAGTATGTGATAGAGTGTAAGAAAGTAAATCTAGATTGATATGGGTAAAACTGAAAGTTGATGGAGAGAGATGGGTGATTATTGGTGCATATGCACCTGGGCATGAGAAGAAAGATCATGAGAGGCAAGTGTTTTGGGAGCAGCTGAATGAGTGTGTTAGTGGTTTTGATGAACAAGACCGGGTTATAGTGATGGGTGATTTGAATGCAAAGGTGAGTAATGTGGCAGTTGAGGGAATAATTGGCATACATGGAGTGTTCAGTATTGTTAATGGAAATGGTGAAGAGCTTGTAGATTTATGTGCTGAAAAAGGACTGGTGATTGGGAATACCTGGTTTAAAAAGCGAGATATACATAAGTATAAGAATGTAAGTAGGAGACATGGCCAGAGAGCGTTATTGGATTACGTGTTAATTGATAGACGCACGAAAGAGAGACTTTTGGATGTTAATGTGCTGAGAGGTGCAACTGGAGGGATGTCTGATCATTATCTTGTGGAGGCGAAGGTGAAGATTTGTGGGGGTTTTCAGAAAAGAAGAATATTGGGGTGAAGAGAGTTGTGAGAGTAAGTGAGCTTGGGAAGGAGACTTGTGTGAGGAAGTACCAGGAGAGACTGAGTACAGAATGGAAAAAGGTGAGAACAAAGGAGGTAAGGGGAGTGGGGGAGGAATGGGATGTATTTAGGGAAACAGTGATGGCTTGCACAAAAGATGCTTGTGGCATGAGAAGAGTGGGAGGTGGGTTGATTAGAAAAGGCAGTGAGTGGTGGGATGAAGAAGTAAGATTATTAGTGAAAGAGAAGAGGCATTTGGACGATTTTTGCCGGGAAAAAATGCAAATGAGTGGGAGAGGTATAAAAGAAAGAGGCAGGAGGTCAAGAGAAAGGTGCAAGGGGTGAAAAAGAGGGCAAATGAGAGTTGGGGTGAGAGAGTATCATCAAATTTTTGGGAGAATAAAAAGATGTTTTGGAAGGAGGTAAATAAAGTGCGTAAGACAAGGGAGCAAATGGGAACTTCAGTGAAGGGGGTAATGGGGAGGTGATAATAAGTAGTGGTGATGTGAGAAGGAGATGGAGTGAGTATTTTGAAGGTTTGTTGAATGTGTTTGATGATAGAGTGGCAGATATAGGGTGTTTTGGTCGAGGTGGTGTGCAAAGTGAGAGGGTTAGGGAAAATGATTTGATAAATAGAGAAGAGGTAGTAAAAGCTTTACGGGAGATGAAAGCCGGCAAGGCAACAGGTTTGGATGGTATTGCAGTGGAATTTATTAAAAAAGGGGGTGACTGTATTGTTGACTGGTTGGTAAGGTTATTTAATGTATGTATTATGAGTCATGGTGAGGTGCCTGAGGATTGGCGGAATGCTTGCATAGTGCCATTGTACAAAGGCAAAGGGGATAAGAGTGAGTGCTCAAATTACAGAGGTATAAGTTTGTTGAGTATCCCTGGTAAACTATATGGGAGGGCATTGACTGAGAGGGTGAAGGCATGTACAGAGCATCAGATTGGGGAAGAGCAGTGTGGTTCCAGAAGTGGTAGAGGATGTGTGGATTAGGTGTTTGCTTTGAAGAATGTACGTGAGAAATACTTAGAAAAACAAATGGATTTGTATGTAACATTTATGGATCTGGAGAAGGTATATGATAGAGTTGATAGAGATGCTCTGTGGAAGGTTTTAAGAATATATGGTGTGGGAGGAAAGTTGTTAGAAGCAGTGAAAAGTTTTTATCGAAGATGTAAGGCATGTGTACCTGTAGGAAGAAAGGAAAGTGATTGGTTCTCAGTGAATGTAGGTTTGCAGAAGGGTTGTGTTATGTTTCCATGGTTGTTTAATTTGTTTATGGATGGGGTTGTTAGGGAGGTGAATGCAAGAGTTTTAGAAAGAGGGGCAAGTATGCAGTCTGTTGTGAATGAGAGAGCTTGGGAAGGGTGTCAGTTGTTGTTCGCTGATGATACAGCGCTGGTGGCTGATTCATGTAAGAAACTTCAGAAGCTGGTGACTGAGTTTGGTGAGGTGTGTGAAAGAAGAAAGTTAAGAGTAAATGTGAATAAGAGCAAGGTTATTAGGTACAGTAGGGTTGAGGGTCAAGTCAATTGGGAGGTAAGTTTGAATGGAGAAAAACTGGAGGAAGTAAAGTGTTTTAGATGTCTGAGAGTGGATCTGGCAGCGGAAGTGAATCATAGGGTGGGGGAGGGGGCGAAAATTCTGGGAGCCTTGAAGAATGTTTGGAAGTCGAGATCATTATCTCGGAAAGCAAAAATGGGTATGTTTGAAGGAATAGTGGTTCCAACAATGTTGTATGATTGCGAGGCGTGGGCTATGGATAGAGTTGTGCGCAGGAGGGTGGATGTGCTGGAAATGAGATGTTTGAGGACAATATGTGGTGTGAGGTGGTTTGATCGAGAAAGTAATGTAAGGGTAAGAGAGATGTGTGGAAATAAAAAGTGTGTGGTTGAGAGAGTAGAAGAGGGTGTTTTGAAATGGTTTGGTCACCTGGAGAGAATGAGTGAGGAAAGATTGACCAAGAGGATATATGTGTCAGAGGTGGAGGGAAGAGGGAGACCAAATTGGAGGTGGAAAGATGGAGTGAAAAAGATTTTGTGTGATCGGGGCCTGGACATGCTGGAGGGTGAAAGGAGGGCAAGGAATAGAATGAATTGGAGCGATGTGGTATACCGGGGTTGACGTGCTGTCAGTGGATTGAATCAAGGCATGTGAAGCGTCTGGGGTAAACCATGGAAAGCCGTGTAGGTATGTATATTTGCGTGTGTGGACGTATGTATATACATGTGTATGGGGGGGGGGGGGGGGGGTTGGGCCATTTCTTTCGTCTGTTTCCTTGCGCTACCTCGCAAACGCGGGAGACAGCTACAAAGTATAATAAATATAAATATATATATATATATATATATATATATATATATATATATATATATTTTTCAAACATACCCATTTTTGCTTTCCGAGATAATGTTCTCGACTTCCAAACATTCTTCAAGGCTCCCAGAATTTTTGCCCCCCTTCCCCACCCTATGATTCACTTCCACTTCCATGGTTCCATCCGCTGCCAGATCCACTCCCAGATATCTAAAACACTATACTTCCTCCAGTTTTTCTCCATTCAAACTTACCTCCCAATTGACTTGACCGTCAACCCTATTGTACCTAATAACCTTGCTCTTATTCACATATATATATATATATATATATATATATATATATATATATATATATATATATATATATATACACACATATATATATTTCTTTTCTTTCAAACTATTCGCCATTTCCCGCGTTAGCGAGGTAGCGCTAAGAACAGAGAACTGGGCCTTTGAGGGAATATCCTCACCTGGCCCCCTTCTCTGTATATATATATATATATATATATATATATATATATATATATATATATATATATATATACATATATATATATATATATATATATATATATATATATATATTCTTCAGGCCACAACATTTTAATTTTCAAAATATGCTTAACAACG
The DNA here is from genome assembly GCF_036320965.1 of Panulirus ornatus. NCBI lineage: Eukaryota > Metazoa > Arthropoda > Malacostraca > Decapoda > Palinuridae > Panulirus > Panulirus ornatus. The sequence goes on along the minus strand of NC_092239.1, from coordinate 42,661,436 downwards.
TCCAAAGAAAGGTCTGTAGGGCCTGGTTGCGTGGGAGACTCTGGTTTGGGTGCATCTGTTAGTGGGATATGCGACAGACACAGTGGATGTGAGCCAATGAAGCCAGTAATGGAAAAATGCGAACACACTTAAAAGAAAAGCTTCTTGAGGGAACACCCTTTTGATTTTCAAAATATGGACAACAGTCAAAACCTAATCACTGTTTTGCTATCAATTTGACAGCCTTCCCAACAGTTCACTCTTTGTAAACTAAAGTCATACTGGTTTCAGAGTCCCAAGGATAGTAAAGGAAATCATTCTAATGTCTGAGCCCTTCAGTGTAATTAAAGCTAACTATACACAGCAAACATATGTAAAGAAAACTGTTCTCCATAATACCATTGCTAATCTAAGGTTGATTTGGCTAGGGCTTTGCAAAATTTCTTCATGGGCTGTGGAGTATGCCAAAAGGAGGTTCTATTTGAAATTATGCACTTTAAAGGCCTGTCTACACGAGCGGGCCTGATCGGCGGGCTTGCCCGTTAACGGGCAAACGATCAAATTGCCCGAAAGCCCGGCGAGCGAAATCACTGAGCTGGTGCCCGGTAGCTGGAGTTTCTACCCTGCCAAACGCAAGATAATATCGTGAACCCACAGCGGGCCTTCATCCCACATCCCACGGTATAGTAGCACAGTGAACATTTAACAATGGCAGCCCAGGATAAATCTAGTGAGCCACCAACAATTTTTTGGTCTAAAGCACTTACTAGTACTTTGATTGACCTTTATCGTAAGAATCCATGTTTATGGAATGTGAAGCTGAATATGTAGACCCACTTGCTAAAAATCACAGAGTTGCTTCCAGACGAGCTTCTGCTGTAATGCTGTTTCTCATAACAGTGTCTTTCTTCACTATGTATGGCTCCACCTTTGATAACAAGATGTAAAAAGTGCTTACACTCATCCTCAGGTAATTTCTGAAGTCGTGTTCCTCACTACTTTGTAGTTCATGAAGTATTGTTGCAGTGCTTCCAAACATACTTCATTTCTTTAACCAATCTTTACACCATATCCTTTTCTCCTTTTTCTTCTTGAGACACAAAGCTATTATCATAGAGCACAAAATCTTTTTCTTGACAATGCTAGGCACCATGGTTCTCGTACCGCACTCCACCCGCTACTGGCAACATCGTCAGTCAGGCCCGGCTGTTCATCACTTCGGTCGTGTGGACAACATTCACGGGCAGGCCCGCCAGAATTTGCCCGTTAACGGGCAAACCCGCCGATCAGGCCCGCTCGTGTAGACAGGCCTTTAGGAGCTATATCCACTATAAAGGTGACTAATTTCAACTTGTCAACTTTTAATCATCCTGAATATGGGTGCTAAAGAGAGAGAGAGAGAGAGAGAGAGAGAGAGAGAGAGAGAGAGAGAGAGAGAGAGAGAGAGAGAGAGAGGAAAAAATTCCCTTTTATTTCCAATTTTCTCAATGGCTCAGTTGTCTTTTCCTATTCCTAGCTCATAATGATGGGTAACAGCACAAAGGCACGAAAGAAAAAAATTCTGTCAGGTAATCAAAGCATTACTTGCACCTCTCAGTGAAATCTTTATTGCTGTCTCAGTACATATGACAAGGAAAAAAGGCAGCACTGGGAGGGAAATTTTTCACACCATACCTAGTTTTGCTTCCTCCTGAACGAACATCCTGACAAAGAATACAGAGAATTAGCGAAAAATACAAAAATTATAAAATATATATATATATATATATATATATATCATTTAGTTATCTATCACACTTTGTCACTGTGACCAAACCATTTCAATACACCCTCTTCTGCTCTCTCAACCATACTCTTTATTACCACACATCTCTCTTACCCCTTCATTACTCACTCGATCAAACCACCTCAGACCACATATTGTCCTCAAACATCTCATTTCCAACAAATCCACCCTCCTCCGCACAACCCTATCTATAGCCCATGCCTTGCAACCATATAATATTGTTGGAACCATTATTCTTCAAACATAACCATTTTTGCTCTTCAAGATAACGTTCTCTCCCTCCACACATTCTTCAACGCTCCCAGAACCTTTGCCCCCTCCCCCAAACTGTGACTCACTTCCACTTCCATGGTTCCATCCACTGCTAAATCCACTCCCAGATATCTACAACACTTCACTTCCTCCAGTTTTTCTCTATTCAGACTTACCTCCCAATTAACTTGTCCCTCAACCCTACTGAACCTAATTACCTTGCTCTTATTCACATATACTCTCAGCTTTCTTCTTTCACACACTTTACCAAACTCAGTCACCAGCTTCTGCAGTTTCTCACCCGAATCAGCCACCAGTGCTGTATCATCAGCGAAAAACAAAGGCCATGCAGTCATACAATACTATTCTAAATCTACAAGTTAATTCACCATACCCTTTCTCAATAATCAACTCTATTCAAATTCATGGTATCCTTGCTGTACATCTACTCTACCTCCCTTACCTTCTTATCTTTTATGCCAAAAAGTTGGATCTTATGCGTCAACACTACAAACGAATTTCTTTCCTCTTTCTACTTTCCTTATGTCATCCCTCTTATTAGAATACCTTAACTTAAAAGTTATTACTTTTGAGGCTTTTCTCTTTCTATACATATCAACCCAGTTCTTGAATACAATGTTGCAGCCTTCATATTGATACATATATCACCACTGATCAGTAAAAAAAAAAAAAAAAAAAAAAAAAAAAAAAAAAAAATATATAAATCTCAATACTCAAATAAAACACTCATTACCAGTAAAAAGTCTGACTTGAATTTCAGCACTCACCAAAAATGAAATCTATACTTGGTGATAGTTTAACTCTTCCAATTTCACTTATCTAACCTAATTCTTTCAAATTTCCTTCTGGAAATTGTCAATCCATAAGACACACAAAAATGCATCCTTCACAGGAAACTTCCTTTTTGTAATCTTCCTACATTCAAACTTCACTTTAATGCCAAACAATTCAGAAATAAGTTCTATCTACAATCTACTCAGATCCAACTGTATTACAAATGCATCTATATAGTGCACTATATGTTACACTAATGATTATATTCTGACAACAGACACCAAGATATTTTTTATTGCTACGTCTGTGGCAAGCTTCACAACTAATTAAAAACTGCACTTGGCATGCAAAATCATTTAATGAAGCATTTAATGTGAAAGCTTCTGATAAACTTCAGCATATGTGTAAACAAGCTGAGATGAAAGATAAACTTAATCCACAACATGAAAATACAATATGTGAGAATGAACATGATATTGAAGTGTAATTTTACAAAAAAAGATTGGCACAGCAGCCATTCTACTGTACCCTAATCTGTCAGATTCATGTAATTCTATCTACCCAAAGGTGGTAAATATTTACAAAGATTACCCTTTTTCTAGCATAAATCAATCCCCCCAAGAAAGGCAATGTTTCCCTGAACTGGGTCCACATATATGCATATCAAGCAAAAGAGCTAACTGCAATGCCATTTAAATTCTAATGTACTAAGGGATTCACAACAAACCTTTAGTTGCTGCTTTACCACTTAAAGATAACAGATTTCAAACAACCTACCATCTGTAAGTTTCGCCTTTCCCCCAGTAGGTTGGCATAAAACTGTCGCACAACCAACACACGCAACTACTGTCTGAGCATGTGAAAACACCGTTGAAATCTTGAAACATCCTGCAGGGAAAAAATGCAAATGATTATACTTCCAAGTAAAAAAAATACATTTTCAAAAATTACTAAAACAACACAAATGTTTAAATCTTTGGACATGCTGTTCAACTGTAGTCAAGTGAATTTTCACTGATGGTAAATGGAGTGTTTAACTTTTCTCCACAGCAGTGATTATATATTTCTATTAACATAATGTTCATAATCACCAAATGCACTACAATCTATTCATGTGCATGGAAAGGAACTTCATAGTGGTGCTAAATACCCATGCTGCCATACTAACATGCAGGTATTGCTCATATTTTCATCTTTTTTTGAATACAAATTGTAATTAATGTTTAAATATATAACGCATGAATACGTAGTAGCTGGTAGGCAGCCAATGACAGGGAGGTGTACCATCAGTACTAACCACCTGGAAACCCAGAAGGTTTGCAACAGCTGTGTAGTGAGCCAGCACTCCAGAGGCTAAGTTACACTCCTCTGACCCAAGAAGCCCCCCCCTTTTTTTTTTTTCTGCCTCACCCATATGCAGACTACTGGCATTCTGCCCACAAAATCTCTCCTTGTCACACATACACTTGACAACACTTAGCTCACATGGCTCATTCTTCATAACTCTGGATTCTCCTGTGGCGAGTGTCGTGTGCTAGTCCTGCCTTTAGGTAAAATGATATGAGCAATTGACAGTAGTACATAAGAACATTTAGACAAGAGCATTAGGTAGAAACATTAGGCAGGATCATAAGATTGATGTAGTCAGTAGGAACATTACATAGAGTCTCAACAAACACTGTACTAGACTTGCCCTCTGCCAGTGGCCTGATAAGGGTCATGCACTAAAAGTTAAGCAGCAGCACCAAGTTCAATCATGGAGATTATTGCCATGGGCACCCAAATTAAAGTTTCAGAGGGAAACAGGCATCAGAGATACCAATAGATGGATAGATACAGCACATGTATCCTGATAATGTATGACACTGGTTTTTCCATTGTAGTCACCTAGATTTACAGAGAAGTCCCCTTGAGAACTTCACAACCAGAGAGAAAATACAGGTACCTCTAAATCTGTGTGTGTTTGATTTACATTTTTAAAATGATACACACTACCATTTTAAACTTTTGTTTTCAATTTACACAGGATTAGGTTTGGAATAACGCATTCAACACTGGGCTGGCAGCGCAATGGTGTAATGCTAACAGCACAGTGCAAGTACACATGCACATGGTGTGAATACAATCTAAATTCAAGAAATGCTTAAGTATTCTGTGCTGCACTTTATATATTGTATGTTGCAGGTATTTTGCCCTTGCTTTATGCCACAAGAGTGTCTTTCTAATGTCACTAGATATCAGCAGTGCTGAGAATCATAAGTTAAGGAGGATATGCTGATTTTAAGCATGTCCTAGGACTTTGTAAACCTACTTTACAGACTATTCATAATAATGCAAGGAGCTCAGTGAGTGCCAAGAGGGGAACATTAATCAGTGCATTTAAGACAATGTATTCATCAAATTCAATTAGGGAGACTGCTGAGCAAATGGATCAAACACCAAACACCTGAATATGTTCCTGTCAAAATGAATGAGATGTGGGCAAAGGCCTGGGGTACACAAAAAGACATATCAGCAGGAGAAGGAGCGAAGTTGTTTCAAGCAAGTCATGGTTGGTTCATGAATCTTAGGAAATACTACGATTACCACAATATCAAGAAGAGTGGTGAGGGTGCTTTGGCTGATACTGTTGCTGTTAAAAACTTCCTAGAAATCCTTAACAGAATTATGAAGGTGGATTCTCCTAAGCAGATTTTAAATATAGATGACAATGGATTATTTTGAAAGAGAATGCTTTTGAGAATGTACATTTCCTGTGAAGAGAAGACTGCACCACAATTCAAAGTTTGTTTTCTTCTATTTATATTAATAGAATTCACTGTCAATAATTACATTCCTGTGAAGAGAAGACTGCACCACAATTCAAAGTTTGTTTTCTTCTATTTATATTAATAGAATTCACTGTCAATAATTACATATTTCCCGATACATATACGTTGTCTTGTCAATAACAAAACCATCTTATCTCCATTACTTACTATCTACCTATATTTCTAAAGCCTGTTCAAATTGCGACACCCTCAAAGGGATGGCCATGGCAACAGTCTCCATAAATCCAGAGCCGCTTCTTAACATTTAGTACCTTACCCTTAACAGTAAAGGCCAATGGCAGAGGGCAACTCCAGTGGTACCACGTTCACAGAGGTGTCTACCTCATGTTCCTTCTATCCATTTATCTATCTGGTCCTACCTCATGTTCCTTCTATCCATTTATCTACCTGGTCCTACCTCATGTTCCTTCTATCCATTTATCTATCTGGGGATAGGGGGGAAAGAATGCCTCTTGCACAAGGGGTCCCAGGTTCGATCCTGGCTGATGGAGCTTTGTATGTTCTATGAAGGTGCGCGTTCATATACACTTTATTCGTATTCATATAACTCCGCGTTGTACAGTCAGGTTCGGTAAAACGCTCTCAGCTGGCTATGTGTTCTGTTCGGAAACAACCGATAGACCCCGTTGCTCACCATAGTGAGACGAAGGGTATTCGAGTACTTAGTATTTCGAATAGTTGTTTCCTATTATACAGTCCCTTAGCCTAGCGGTTAGCATGCCTGCCTCTTGCACAAGGGGTCCCAGGTTCGATCCTGGCTGATGGAGCTTTGTATGTTCTATGAAGGTGCGCGTTCATATACACTTTATTCGTATTCATATAACTCCGCGTTGTACAGTCAGGTTTGGTAAAACGCTCTCAGCTGGCTATGTGTTCTGTTCGGAAACAACCGATAGACCCCGTTGCTCACCATAGTGAGACGAAGGGTATTCGAGTACTTAGTATTTCGAATAGTTGTTTCCTATTATACAGTCCCTTAGCCTAGCGGTTAGCATGCCTGCCTCTTGCACAAGGGGTCCCAGGTTCGATCCTGGCTGATGGAGCTTTGTATGTTCTATGAAGGTGCGCGTTCATATACACTTTATTCGTATTCATATAACTCCGCGTTGTACAGTCAGGTTCGGTAAAACGCTCTCAGCTGGCTATGTGTTCTGTTCGGAAACAACCGATAGACCCCGTTGCTCACCATAGTGAGACAAAGGGTATTCGAGTACTTAGTATTTCGAATAGTTGTTTCCTATTATACAGTCCCTTAGCCTAGCGGTTAGCATGCCTGCCTCTTGCACAAGGGGTCCCAGGTTCGATCCTGGCTGATGGAGCTTTGTATGTTCTATGAAGGTGCGCGTTCATATACACTTTATTCGTATTCATATAACTCCGCGTTGTACAGTCAGGTTCGGTAAAACGCTCTCAGCTGGCTATGTGTTCTGTTCGGAAACAACCGATAGACCCCGTTGCTCACCATAGTGAGACAAAGGGTATTCGAGTACTTAGTATTTCGAATAGTTGTTTCCTATTATAAAGTCCCTTAGCCTAGCGGTTAGCATGCCTGCCTCTTGCACAAGGGGTCCAAGGTTCGATCCTGGCTGATGGAGCTTTGTATGATATATATATATATATATATATATATATATATATATATATATATATATATATATATATCCATGGGATGGGGTAGAAAGATTACTTCCCACGAATTCCCCAAACGTCGTAGAAGGCAACTGAAGGGGGCGGAAGTGGGGAGCTGGAAACCCTTCCCTCCTTGTTCTAAATTTCTAAATATGGAAATAGGAGGAGTCAAGCTGGGAGTGCTCCTCCTCCTTGAAGGCTCAGATTGGGGTGTCTGAATGTGAGTGGATGTAACCAGATGAGAAGAAAGGAGAGATAGGAAGTATGTTTGAGGAAAGATACCTGGACATTCTGGCTCAAAGTGAAACAAAGCTGAAGGGTAAAGGGGATGAGTGGTTTGGGAAAGTCTTGGGAATAAAGTCAAGGTTGGTGACAGGACAAGAGTTAAGAAAGGAGTAGCACTACTCCTGAAGCAGGAGTTGTGGGAGTATGTGACAGAGTGAAAGAAAGTAAATTCTAGACTGATGTGGGTAAAACTGAAAGTGGATGGAGAGAGACAGGTGATTATTAGTGAATATGCACTTGGTAATGACAAGAAAGATCATGAGAGGTAAGTGTTTTGGGAACAGCTGTGTGAGCGTCTGCAGCTTTGATGCACGAGACTGGGTATTAGTGATGGGTGATTTCAATGCGAAGGTGAGTAATGTGGCAGTTGAGGGTACAATTGGTGTGCATGGGGTGTTCAGTGTTGTAAGTGGTTGTAAGTGAAATCATGAAGAGCTTGTGGATTTGAGTACTGAAAAAGACTGGTGATTAGGAATACCTGGTTAAAAAGATATACAAAAATATACATTTGTCAGTAGGAGACATGGTCAAAGGGCATTATCAGATTATAAGTTAATTGACAGGCATGTAAAAGAGAGACTTCTGGGTGTTAATGTGCTGAGAGGGGCAGCTGGAAGGGTGTCTGATCACTATCTTTTGAAGGTGACGATTTATAGATGTTTCAATAAAGAAAAACGAATATCAAGAAGAGAGTGGGGAAAGTGAGCAAGCTTGCAAAGGAGAGATCGAGTGCAGAATGGCAAAAGGTGAGAGCAAATGATGAGAGGGGAGTGGTTGAGGAACGGGATATATTTGGGGAAGCAGTGTTGGCATATGCAAAAGATGCATGTGGCATGAGAAAAGTGGGAGGTGGGCAGATTACAAAGGGTTGTGAGTAGTGGGATGAAGAAGTAAAGTTACTAGTGAGAGAGAAAATATAAGCGTTTGGACAATACTTGCAGGCAAGTAGTGCAAATGACTGTGAGATGCATAAAAGAAAGCGGCAGGAGGTCAAGAGAAAGATGCAGGAGTTGAAAAAAAAAAAAGGGCAAATATGAGTTGGGGTGAGAGAGTATCATTTAATCTTAAGGAGAATAAAAAGATGTTTCGGGAAGATGGAAATAATGAGCATAAGACAAGAGAACAAATGGGAACATTGGTGAAGGGGGGAAGTAATAACAGGTAGTGATGTGGTATACTGGGGTCGATGTGTTGTCAATGGACTGAAACTAGGGAATGTGAAGCATCTGGGGTAAACCATGGAAAGGTCTGTGGGGCCTGGATGCGGAAAGGGAGCTGTGGTTTTGGTGCATTACACATGACAGCTTGGGAATGAATGTGAACTTTCAGTACCTCTTCTGTCTTTAAGTCATTCTTCCTGACCCTTTCACTTCGTACAGCACCTTTATCAGTAGACTATATCTGCCACACTCTCTCAATGTCGGTTGGTGGCAGAGGGCATGATGTCTTCATGGTTGTTTGATTTGTATATGGATGGGGTTGTTAGGGAGGTGAATGTAAGACTTTTGGAGAGGGGCAAGTATGCAGTCTGTTGTGGATGAGAGGGCTTGGGAAGCGAGTCAGTTGTTTGCTGATGATACAGTGCTGGTGGCTGATTCGGGTTAGAAACTGCAGAAGTTGGTGACTGAGTTTGGTAATGTGTGTGAAAGAAGAAAGTTAAGAGTAAATGTCAATAAGAGCAAAGTTATTCAGTTCAGTAGGGTTGAGGGAAAAGTAAATTGGGAGGTAAGTTTGAATGGAGAAAAATTGGAGGAAGTGAAGTGTTTTAGATATCTGGGAGTAGATTTGGCAGAGTATGGAACCATGGAAGCAGAGGTGAGTCACAGGCTGAGGAGGGGGCGAAGGTTCTGGGAGCAGTGAAGAATGTGTGGAAGGTGAGAACGTTATCTAGGAGAGCAAAAATGGGTATGACTGAAGGAATAGCAGTTCCAAGAATGTTATATCGTTGTGAGGCATGGGTTGTGCGGAGGAGGGTGGATGTGTTGGAAATGAGATGTTTGTGGACAATATGTAGTGTGAGGTGGTTTGATCGAGTAAGTAATGAAAGGGTAAGAGAGATGTGTAGTAAAATTGTGTGGCTGAGAGAGCAGAAGAGTGTGTATTGAAATAGTTTGGTCACATGGAGAGAATGATTGTGGAAAGATTGACAAAGTGGATATACGTGTCAGAGGTGGAGGGAACAAGAAGTGGGAGACCAAATTGGAGGTGGAAGGATGGAGTGGAAAAGATTTTGAGTGATCAGAGCCTGAACATACAGGATGGTGAAAGACATGCAAGGGATAGAGTGAATTGGAATGATGCGGTATACCGGGGTGGAGGTGCTGTCAATGGATTGAACCAGGGCATGTGAAGCGTCTGGGTAAACCATTGAAAGTTTTGTAGGGCCTGGATGTGGAAAGGGAGCTATGGTTTTGGTGTATTACACATGACAGCTAGAGACTGAGTGTGAACAAATGTGGCCTTTGTTGTCTTTTACTACACTACCTCGCATGCACGGAGGGGGAGAGGGGTGCCATTACATGTTTGGCGGAAAGGTGGCGGGAATGGATGAAGGTAGCATGTATGAATATTTTCTTTTTATTATACTTTGTTGCTGTCTCCTGCGTTAGCGAGGTAGTGCAAGGAAACAGACATAAGAATGGCCCAACTCACTCACATACACATGTATATAAATAAACGCCCACACATGCACATATACATACCTACACATTTCATTGTATACTTACATATACATAGACAGACATATAAACACGTGCATATTCATACGTTGCCTTCATCCATGTATATGTCTGTGTATGTACATGTATACGTTGAAAGGTATAGATATGTATATGTGCATGTGTGGGCGCTGATGTATATACATGTGTATGTGGGTGGGTTGGGCCATTCTTTCATATGTTTCCTTGCGCTAATCGCTAACGCGGGAGACAGCGACAAAGTATAACAAAAAATATATTATTCATTAGAACTAATAATTAATTGCCGTTTCCTGGGTCTGTGTAGTAGCCCAAGGAAACAGACTAAGAATGGTTCAACCACTCATATACACATATATATACATAAACGCCCATACACATACATACACATCTCAACGTATACATTTATTTTTTATCTTATTTTGCTTTGTCGCTGTCTCCCACGTTTGCGAGGTAGCGCAAGGAAACAGACGAAAGAAATGGCCCAACCCACCCACATACACATGTATATACATACACGTCCACACACGCAAATATACATACCCATACATCTCAATGTACACACATATATACACACACAGACACATACATATATACCCATGCACACAATTCACACTGCCTTTATTCATTCCCATCGCCACCTCACCACACATGGAATAACATCCCCCTCCCCCTCATGGTGCAAGGTAGCGCTACGAAAAGACAACAAAGGCCACATTCGTTCACACTCAGTCTCTAGCTGTCATGTAATAATGCCCGAAACCACAGCTCCCTTTCCACATCCAGACCCCACACAACTTTCCGTGGTTTACCCCAGACGCTTCACATGCCCTGATTCAATCCACTGGCAGCACGTCTACCCCTGTATACCACATCGATCCAATTCACTTTATTCCTTGCCCGCCTTTCACCCTCCTGCATGTTCAGGCCCCGATCACTCAAAATCTTTTTCACTCCATCTTTCCACCTCCAATTTGGTCTCCCACTTCTCGTTCCCTCCACCTCTGACACATATATCCTCTTGGTCAATCTTTCCCCACTCATTCTCTCCATGTGCCCAAACCATTTCAAAACACCCTCTTCTGCTCTCTCAACCATACTCTTTTTATTTCCACACATCTCTCTTACCCTTACATTACTTACTCAATCAAACCACCTCACACCACATATTGTCCTCAAACATCTCATTTCCAGCATATCCACCCTCCTGCGCACTACTCTATCCACAGCCCACGCCTCGCAACCATACAACATTGTTGGAACCACTATTCCTTCAAACATACCCATTTTGGCTTTCCGAGATAATGTTCTCGACTTCCACACATTCTTCAAGGCTCCCAGGATTTTCGCCCCCTCCCCCACCCTATTATTCACTTCCACTTCCATGGTTACATCCGCTGCCAGATCCACTCCCAGATATCTAAAACACTTTACTTCCTCCAGTTTTTCTCCATTCAAACTTACCTCCCAATTGACTTGATCCTCAACCCTACTGTACCTAATAACCTTGCTCTTATTCACATTTACTCTTAACTTTCTTCTTTCACACACTTTACCAAACTCAGTCACCAGCTTCTGCAGTTTCTCACATGAATCAGCCACCAGCGCTGTATCATCAGCGAACAACAACTGACTCACTTCCCAAGCTCTCTCATCCACAACAGACTTCATACTTGCCCCTCTTTCCAAAACTCTTGCATTCACCTCCCTAACAACCCCATCCAGAAACAAATTAAACAACCATGGAGACATCACACACCCATGCCGCAAACCTACATTCACTGAGAACCAATCACTCTCCTCTCTTCCTACACGTACACATGCCTTATATCCTCGATAAAAACTTTTCACTGCTTCTAACAACTTGCCTCCCACACCATATATTCTTAGTAACTTCTACAGAGCATCTCTATCAACTCTATCATATGCCTTCTCCAGATCCATAAATGCTACAAACAAATCCATTTGCTTTTCTTAGTATTTCTCACATACATTCTTCAAAGCAAACACCTGATCCACACATCCTCTACCACTTCTGAAACCACACTGCTCTTCCCCAATCTGATGCTCTGTACTTCACCCTCTCAATCAATACCCTCCCATATAATTTACCAGGAATACTCAACAAACTTATACCTCTGTAATTTGAGCACTCACTCTTATCCTCTTTGCCTTTGTACAATGGCACTATGCACGCATTCCACCAATCCTCAGGCACCTCACCATGAGTCATACATACATTAAATAACCTTAACAACCAGTCAACAATACAGTCACCCCCTTTTTTAATAAATTCCACTGCAATACCATCCAAACCCGCTGCCTTGCCGGCTTTCATCTTCCGCAAAGCTTTTACTACCTCTTCTCTGTTTACCAAATCATTTTCCCTAAGCCTCTCACTTTGCACACCACCTCGACCAAAACACCCTATATCTGCCACTCTATCATCAAACACATTCAACAAACCTTCAAAATACTCACTCCATCTCCTTCTCACATCACCACTACTTGTTATCACCTCCCCATTAGCCCCCTTCACTGAAGTTCCCATTTGTATACATACATTGGTATATACATATATAAACATGTACATATTCATACTTGCTGCCTTCATCCCCGTAGCCATCTCAATCCCACCCTCAAGCAAGGTAGCGCCAAGAAAGACAAAAATGGCCACATTTGTTCATACTTAGTCTCTACCTGTCATGTGTAATGCACCAAAACCACATCTCCCTTTCCACATCCAGGCCCCACAGACCTTTCCATAATTTACCGTAACCTGACGCTTCACACGCCCTTGTTCAATCAATTGACAGCACGTCAAATGTTCTGTTTTCCCTTTCAGATATTCATTTCAGACATCATATACAAGGAGGTTTCTTTTTCCAGACCCTGCTCCTGCCCCATTTAGTCACCTTCTATGACACATGGGGAATATGTGGGAAGTATTCTTTCTCCTCTAAGACACATGGGGAATACGTGGGAAGTATTCTTTCTCCTCTATCTCCAGGGATGACTTAAATATTTATAAAATCACAGAGTTAAATTATCATCATTTCAGTCTATGTTCCTTAAGGCATTACGTCCAGAGTTTATTGATGATGAGTTTGAGAAGATATATTCTATTGGATCCAAGGTAAAGTACCCTAGATCTTTCACTGATAAATCCATAAAGTTATTCAGGAAGTCACTTTCTGGAGCTGAACCCAAACCTCCCATTGACACCAAGAATCTTCCAATTTTCCCTTCTCATAATATTTTACTTCCCATGTTGCTTAAATCCTTTACTGTAAATGTTGCCTTCAGCAACAATAACACTATAAAAAATATCTTAATCAGGAACTCACCAGAAAGTTCTCCTGGATGCAAGTATAAAGTGCCATATAAAAATTGTGATAAGTTTTATGTTGGGCAGGCTGGTAAGGATCTTTCAGTCAGACTTAAGCAACATAAATATAGTATAAAAACAGGACAAGAATCAAATGCCGTTTAATCATGTTAAAAACTATCAAAATTGCATTGACTGATATGATGCCATCTCAGTTATTAACTGTAACTCCAGTGCCATGAGAAATATCATTGAATCTTCCATCAGTAAATACACAAAGAATTGTAATCTTAATATTAGAATTGTAATCTTAATATTTGTGAAGGTCTATACAAATCGGATATCTTTATTGTTGATAAAATTTGTAAACGATTCCCCTTCTGGTCCACCTAATAAGTATATGATTAACTTATTGTCTGCCTTGGACAGTCACTTGTTTACCAATGGTGTCCTAGTTACGTCTCTTCGTTGTATATCAACTGACATAATTCTTTCTTGTATCTCCCCTGATGATGAGATGATTACACAAAAGTGCACTTGGGAACTCATCGTGTTTCGTTTCATTTCATTTTTTTTTCGTTTCCCCAAAGGAAGGAACAGAGAAGGGGACTGGATGAGGATGCTTCCTCAGAGGCCCAGTCCTCTGTTCTTAATGCTACCTCGCTGACGCGGGAAATGGCGAATAGTATGAAAAAAAAAATATATATATATATATATATATATATATATATATATATATATATATATATATCTTTTTCTTTCTTTCATACTATTCGCCATTTCCCGCATTAGCGAGGTAGCGTTGAGAACAGAGGACTGGGCCCTTGAGGGAATATCCTCACCTGGGCCCCTTCTCTATTCCCTCTTTTGGAAAATTAAAAAAAAAAGTGAGAGGGGAGGATTTCCAGCCTCCCGCTCCCTCCCCTTTTAGTCGCCTTCTACGACACGCAGCGAATACGTGGGAAGTATTCTTTCTCCCCTATCCCCAGGGAATATATATATATATATATATATATATATATATATATATATATATATATATATATATATATATATTATATATATATATAAGTCAAGTCAATTGGGAGGTGAGTTTGAATGGAGAAAAACTAGAGGAAGTGCAGTGTTTTAGATATCTGGGAGTGGATCTGGCAGCGGATGGAACCATGGAAGCGGAAGTGGATCATAGGGTGGGGGAGGGGGCGAAAATTCTGGGAGCCTTGAAGAATGTGTGGAAGTCGAGAACATTATCTCGGAAAGCAAAAATGGGTATGTTTGAAGGAATAGTGGTTCCAACAATGTTGTATGGTTGCGAGGCGTGGACTATGGATAGAGTTGTGCGCAGGAGGATGGATGTGCTGGAAATGAGATGTTTGAGGACAATGTGTGGTGTGAGGTGGTTTGATCGAGTAAGTAACGTAAGGGTAAGAGAGATGTGTGGAAATAAAAAGAACGTGGTTGAGAGAGCAGAAGAGGGTGTTTTGAAATGGTATGGTCACATGGAGAGAATGAGTGAGGAAAGATTGACCAAGAGGATATATGTGTCGGAGGTGGAGGGAACGAGGAGAAGAGGGAGACCAAACTGGAGGTGGAAAGATGGAGTGAAAAAGATTTTGTGTGATCGGGGCCTGAACATGCAGGAGGGTGAAAGGAGGGCAAGGAATAGAATGAATTGGAGCGATGTGGTATACCGGGGTTGACGTGCTGTCAGTGGATTGAATCAAGGCATGTGAAGCGTCTGGGGTAAACCATGGAAAGCTGTGTAGGTATGTATATTTGCGTGTGTGTGGACATATGTATATACATGTGTATGGGGTGGGTTGGGCCATTACTTTCGTCTGTTTCCTTGCGCTACCTCGCAAACGCGGGAGCCAGAAAAAAAAAAAAAAAAAAAAAAATGCTTTGTCACTGTCTCCCGCGTTTGCGAGGTAGCGCAAGGAAACAGACGAAAGAAATGGCCCAACCCACCCCCATACACATGTATATACATACCCACACACGCAAATATACATACCTACACAGCTTTCCATGGTTTACCCCCAGACTGTATTATTGACTGGTTGGTAAGGTTATTTAATGTATGTATGACTCATGGTGAGGTGCCTGAGGATTGGCGGAATGCGTGCATAGTGCCACTGTACAAAGGCAAAGGGGATAAGAGTGAGTGCTCAAATTACAGAGGTATAAGTTTGTTGAGTATTCCTGGTAAATTATATGGGAGGGTATTGATTGAGAGGGTGAAGGCATGTACAGAGTATCAGATTGGGGAAGAGCAGTGTGGTTTCAGAAGTGGTAGAGGATGTGTGGATCAGGTGTTTGATTTGAAGAATGTATGTGAGAAATACTTAGAAAAGCAAATGGATTTGTATGTAGCATTTATGGATCTGGAGAAGGCATATGATAGAGTTGATAGAGATGCTCTGTGGAAGGTATTAAGAATATATGGTGTGGGAGGCAAGTTGTTAGAAGCAGTGAAAAGTTTTTATCGAGGATGTAAGGCATGTGTACGTGTAGGAAGAGAGGAAAGTGATTGGTTCTCAGTGAATGTAGGTTTGTGGCAGGGGTGTGTGATGTCTCCATGGTTGTTTAATTTGTTTATGGATGGAGTTGTTAGGGAGGTGAATGCAAGAGTTTTGGAAAGAGGGGCAAGTATGAAGTCTGTTGGGGATGAGAGAGCTTGGGAAGTGAGTCAGTTGTTGTTCGCTGATGATACAGCGCTGGTGGCTGATTCATGTGAGAAACTGCAGAAGCTGGTGACTGAGTTTGGTAGTGTGTGTGAAAGAAGAAAGTTGAGAGTAAATGTGAATAAGAGTAAGGTAACTCGGTACAGTAGGTTTTTTGAGGGTCAAGTCATTTGGGAGGTAAGTTTGAATGGAGAAAAACTGGAGGAAGTAAAGTGTTTTAGATATCTGGGAGTAGATCTGGCAGCGGATGGAACCATGGAAGTGGAAGTGGATTATAGGGTGGGGGAGGGGGCGAAAATCCTGGGAGCCTTGAAGAATGTGTGGAAGTCGAGAACATTATCTCGGAAAGCAAAAATGGGTATGTTTGAAGGAATAGTGGTTCCAACAATGTTGTATGGTTGCGAGGCGTGGGCTATGGATAGAGTTGTGCGCAGGAGGGTGGATGTGCTGGAAATGAGATGTTTGAGGACAATGTGCGGTGTGAGGTGGTTTGATCGAGTAAGTAATGTAAGGGTAAGAGAGATGTGTGGAAATAAAAAGAGTGCGGTTGAGAGAGCAGAAGAGGGTGTTTTTGAAATGGTTTGGGCACATGGAGAGAATGAGTGAGGAAAGATTGATCAAGAGGATATATGTGTCAGAGGTGGAGGGAACGAGGAGAAGTGGGAGACCAAATTGGAGGTGGAAAGAAGGAGTGAAAAAGATTTTGAGTGATCGGGGCCTGAACATGCAAGAGGGTGAAAGGCAGGCAAGGAATAGAGTGAATTGGATCGATGTGGTATAGCGGGGTGGACGTGCTGTCAGTGGATTGAATCAGGGCATGTGAAGCGTCTGGGGTAAACCATGGAAAGTTGTGTGGGGCCTGGATGTGGAAAGGGAGCTGTGGTTTCAGGCATTATTGCATGACAGCTAGAGACTGAGTGTGAACGAATGAGGCCTTTGTTGTCTTTTCCTAGCGCTACCCCGCACACATGAGGGGGGAGGGGGATGGTGTTCCATGTGTGGCGAGGTGGCGATGGGAATGAATAAAGGCAGACAGTGTGAATTGTGTGCATGGGTATATATGTATGTGTCTGTGTGTGTATATATATGTGTACATTGAGATGTATAGGTATGTATATTTTGCGTGTGTGGACGTGTGTGTATATGCATGTGTATGGGGGTGGGTTGGGCCATTTCTTTCGTCTGTTTCCTTGCGCTACCTCGCAAACGCGGGAGACAGCGACAAAGCAAAATAAAATAATAAATAAATATACATATATATATATATATTCATTTCCTGGGATAGGGGAGAAAGAATACTTCCCACGTATTCCCTGCGTGTCGTAGAAGGCGACTAAAAGGGGAGGGAGCGGGGGCTGGAAATCCTCCCCTCTCGTTTTTTTTTTTAATTTTCCACAAGAAGGAACAGAGAATTGGGCCAGGTGAGGGTATTCCCTCAAAGGCCCAGTCCTCTGTTCTTAACGCTACCTCACTAATGCGGGAAATGGAGAATAGTTTGAAAGAAAGAAATATATATATTTATATATACACACACACACAAACAAGTACATATCCATACCTGCTTGCCTTTATCCATTCCCGGCACCACCCCACCCCACAGAAAACAGCATTACCACCCTCTGTGTCAGCAAGGTAGCGCCATGAGACAAGAAGAAAGGTCACATCCGCTTACTTCCATTCTCTAGCTGTCATGTGTAATGCACTAAAACCACAGCTCCCTCTCCACATCCAGGCCCCACAGTCCTTTCCGTGGTTCCCCAAGAGAACTGCCACTTATATAATTAGTTTATATATTTTGTCAGATAACTTTACAAAGATATATAACAAATCTAAGTATACTAAGATTTCCACATAATTTTGCACAACCCTTCTCAAATCTGTGCAATGAGAAATGCACAGTTGTGCTATGGTCATGGACACCTCTGCATCATCATAATGAACTTACAGAAAACAGGAAATAAGTACAAAATAAACGAGTATCAATTGCACAATAAAGCTATGAAAACTAGGAAAACTCTAAAAGAAATAAATATTTTTACCATTTTTATGTAAAATTTCTGCCCATCTAAGATGAAAAAAGATAAGTACGAAAATATTTGTGAGCAACGAATTTGTTCAACCCTTAACAATAATATGAGTGTGTCTCCATGGTTGTCTATGGATGGGGTTGTTAGGGAGGTGAATGCAAGTTCTAGAGAGGGACAAGTATGTAGTCTGTTGTGGATGAGAGGGCTTGGGAAGTGAGTCAGTTGTTATTCGTTGATGATACAGCGCTGGTGGCTGATTCGTGTGAGATACTGCAGAAGTTAGTGACTGAGTTTGGCAAAGTGTGTTAAAGAAGAAAGCTGAGAGTAAATGTGAATAAGAGCAAGGTTCAGTAGGGTTGAGGGACAAGTAAATTGAGAGCTAAGTTTGAATGGAGAAAAACTGGAGGAAGTGAAGTGTTTTAGATATCTGGGAGTGGACTTGGCAGCGAATGTTACCATGTAAGCAGAAGTGAGTCACAGGGGGAAGGTTTAAATTTTTTGTCAGAAACCTTAACTTTCCACAGAAATATAAAAAAATCTGGGCATACTAAGACTTCTTTTTAATTTTGCATATAATTCCTAATTTTGAGCACATGAGAGCACACAAATATCTACATATATGCACACCTCTGCAACATCACAAAGAGCATACAGAAAACAAGAAACCAGAGCAAAGTAAATAAGTATAAAAAACACAATAATACTATGAAAACTTGGTAAAAACTCTCAAAGAAATAAAATATTTTTGCAGTGTTACCACCTTTTCTATTGAATTTCTGCCCATCAAGGTGAGTAAGGCTAAGGATGACAATATTTGAAAGCAACAAATTCATTCAACCTTGAACAACAATAAAGGTGAGTGTTCAAATTACAGATGTATAAGTTTGTTGAGTATTCCTGGGAAAATATATGGAAGGGTATTGATTGAGAAGGTGAAGGCATATACAGAGCATCAGATTGAACAAACACCCTTTTTCCCTTTACATTATGGCAGTACACGTGCATTCTGCCAATCCTCAGGCACTTCATGAACCATACACACATTCAATATCCTTACCATCCAATCAACAACATAGTCTCCCCCTTTCTAAATAATTTCAAATGCAATACCATCCAATCTTGCCACCTTGCCAGATTTCATTTTCCGCAAGTCTTTCATCACTAGTTCTCTTTTCACCAAACCACTCTCCCTGACTATATTTCTCTTTTCACCAAACTACTCTCCTTGACTATCTCACTGTGCATACCACACTGACCTAAACACCCTACATCTGCCACTATCATTAAAAACCTTTAACAATTCTTTAAAATACTCCATCTCCTACTTACTCTATCACAACCTGTTATCACTTTCCCTTTTGCTCCTTTCATCGGTGTCCCCATATGTTCACTTGTCTTTTGCACTTTCTTTACCTCTTTCCTAAACATCTTTTTAATCTCCCTAATGTTTAAAGATACTCTCTCCATCTCTCATTTGCCCTCTTTTTCAACCCTTGCAACTAACTCTCAATCATCTCCAAATCATTTGCACTCCTTCCTTGCAAGTACCACCCAAATTCCTCTCTTATCTCTTTCACAAGCAACTTTACTTCATCCCATCACTCACTAACCTTTTTAATTTGCCCACCACTCACCTTATGCATGCCACATGCATTTTTGCACATGTCATCACTGCTTCCCTAATTACCTCCTATTCCTTAACCACTCCCCACTTCATTTGCTCTAACCTTTTACCATTCTACACTCAATCTCTCCTGGTATTTCTTTACAAGACTCCTTTCCAAGTATACTCACTCTCAACAACCTCTTCTCCCTGACAATGTCTCCATTTCAAAAAAAATTCTACAAATCTTCACATTTGTCTCCACAAGATAATGATCAGACATCCCACAAGCTGCCCCTCTCAGCACATTTACAATCTGAAGTTTCTCTCCTACTTACATATGTATATTTTTGTATATCTCTTTTTATACTAGGTATTCCCATCAGTTTTTTTTAGCATATAACACCACAAGCTCTTCACCATTTTCATTCATAACACTGAATACCCAATGCACACCAATAATACCCTCAACTGCCACTCTAATTACCTTTGCATTTAAATAACCCATTGCTCTTGTGCACCAAAACTGCTGATGCTCACTCAACTGCAACCAAAACACTTGTCTCTCACGATATTTCTTCTCATGGCCTGGTGTATAAGCAGCAATAATCACTCATCTCTTACCCTTCACTTTTAGTTTTGCCCACATCAATCTAGAATTTACTTCATTACACTCTACCACACACTGCCACAACTCATGCTTCAAGAGCACTGCTACTCCTTCCTTAGCTCTTGTCCTCTCATCAACCCCTGACTTTACTTGCAAGACATCCTTCCCCTTTGCCCTTCAGCTTTGTTTCACCCAAGAGCCAGAACATCCAGGTTTCTTTTCTCAAGCATATCACCCATCTTTTTCTTCTCATCTTGGTTAAATCAACACACATTCTGACAAACTATCTGAGCTTTTGAGCGAATAAGCAAAAAAAAAAGATATGCACACGTGTGAAGTACTTATATAGTAATAAGCTGTGGTGCAACTCACTACAGACACTGCTAATGAAATAGCATATCAAAAACAGTTTGCAGTGTAATATTTCTTCCTGTGGTACAAACAAAAGTGTAATCACAGAGACACACACACATGCAGTATCTACACAACATCTCTGAAACTAACCTGGGCATTTAACATCCATAAAGTAAGAGTTAGGGTGCTGTACTAGGCGCTTGAGCTTACATTTCCGCTTCTCCTCAGCGGGTGAAGGGTGCAGAAGATCCCTTGCTAGCTGTAATTAATAACAAGGATTAGAAAATCATTAATCCAATATAAAACTTTTCTTTCTGAATGTAAAAACACCATTACTACTTCTTAAATGCATT
The DNA here is from genome assembly GCF_036320965.1 of Panulirus ornatus. Classification (NCBI taxonomy): domain Eukaryota; kingdom Metazoa; phylum Arthropoda; class Malacostraca; order Decapoda; family Palinuridae; genus Panulirus; species Panulirus ornatus. The sequence continues at coordinate 42,640,224 of NC_092239.1, read as the reverse complement.
TCCATATTCATAACCTTACTTGATCTTCCTTATTGTTCTAGCTATCACTCATGCTTTCCCTCACATTCCACATGAGCAAAGTCCTCTAACCTTAACATTCCTCCATTTGCTTTATACAAAAAAAAAAAGTACAACACACTTACACAACGCTCTATCTTACTTTGTCAAGCCGGTTTGGAAAATTGGTGTTCAATTCCTGAAAGGTGCTATTCTACCTACATCTCAAATGCCTATTCCCTCCTGGAATTCCCTCAAGGGAGTGGACACGGCATAAGTCTTGGCAACTAGTGAACTCCATTGTCACTTCTTAGCCTTTAATGTCTCATCCTAAACAGCCCACTGACAAGAGGACAACTCTAATGCAGTGTTGCAGATGCTTTCCTATCTCTGTTCCAACTGATTACTACTACCTAATGATCCTGCAAGGTGATATGACACGATGAAATTTGATATTAATTAAAGAAATATTTCATAAACATCCTATATAAGTAACTGATGAAACAGTGGTTACAAGTTTTTCAGGCAAGTAATAAAACCACACATTCCTAACCTTTTTCAAAATCATTTAGTTAAGGTCAAAGCTCAAAGGAAGCATTTCATACCCTTGACACTTTGGAAATTAAGTTTTTCACAAAAAGTGCCTTACCCTATTTCTAAGTTCCAAAGTCTGCTAATTAAAAATTCCATGGTATGCCTCAACACCATTATGAAAATTCTTAAGTAGAGCACTAAGAACAATAACACTATTTTAAAATGGTTCCTCCAGAGGACTGCTGCATATTTAATCAGTTTAAAAAAAAATTTTGTCAGAAACCTTAACTTTCCACAGAAATATAAAAAAAATCTGTGCATACTAAGACTTCTTTATAATTTTGCATATACTCTCAACATTTGAGCAAATGAGAACACAAATGTCTACAGATATGCACACCTCTGCAACATCACAAAGAACATACAGAAAACAAGAAATCAGAGCAAAGTAAACAAGTATAAAAAACACAATAATGCTATGAAAACTTAGTAAAAACTCTCAAAACAAAATATTTTTTGCAGTGTTACCTCCTTTTCTGTTGAATTTCTGCCCATCAAGGTAAGGCGAAGGATGGCAATATTTGAAAGCAATAAATTTATTCAACCTTGAACATCAATAAAGGCAAGTGTTTAAATTACAGATCGATAGGTTTGTTGAGTATTCCTGGGAAATTATATGGGAGGGTATTGATTGAGAGGGTGAAGGCATGTACACTTTGGGGAAGAGCAATGTGGTTTCAGAAGTGTTAGAGGATGTGTGGTTTAGGTGTTTGCTTTGAAGAATGTATGTGAAAAATACTTAGAAAAGCAAATGGATATTGTATGCAGCACTCATGGATCTGGAGAAGGTATATGATAGAATTGATAGAGATGCTCTGTGGAAGGTATTAAAAATATATGGTGTGGGAGGCAAGTTGCTGGAAGCAGTGAAAAGTTTTATTGAGGATGTAAGGCATATGTATGTGTAGGAAGAGAGGAAAGTGATTGGTTCTCAGTGAATGTTGGTTTGTGGAAGGGGTGTGTGATGTCTCCATGGTTGTTTAATTTGTTTATGGATGGGGTTGTTAGGGAGGTAAATGCAAGAGTTTTGGAAAGAGTAGGTATGCAGTCTGTTGTGGATGAAAGAGCTTGGGAAGTGAGTCAGTTGTTGTTTGCTGATAATACAGTGGTGGTGGGTGATTCATGTGAGAAACTGCAGAACCTGGTGACTGAGTTTGGTAAAGTGTGTGAAAGAAGAAAGTTAAGAGTAAATGTCAATAAGAGCAAGGCTATTTGGTACAGTAGGGTTGAGGGTCAAGTCAATTGGGAGGTAAGTTTGAATGGAGAAAAACTGGAGGAAGTAATGAGGGTCAAGTCAATTGGGAGGTAAGTTTGAATGGAGAAAAACTGGAGGAAGTAAAGTGTTTTTGATATCTGGGAGTGGATCTGGCAGCGGATGGAACCATGGAAGCGGAAGTGAATCATAGGGTGGGGGAGGGGGCGAAAGTTTTGGAAGTGTTGAACAATGTGTGGAAGTTGAGAACATTATCTCGGAAAGCAAAAATGGGTATGTTTGAAAGAATAGTGGTATATATATATATAAAAAGATGTTCTGGAAGGAGGTAAATAGGGTGCGTAAGACAAGGGAGCAAATGGGAACTTCAGTGAAGGGCGTAAATGGGGAGGTGATAACAAGTAGTGGTGATGTGAGAAGGAGATGGAATGAGTATTTTGAAGGTTTGTTGAATGTGTCTGATGACAGAGTGGCAGATATAGGGTGTTTTGGTCGAGGTGGTGTGCAAAGTGAGAGGGTTAGGGAAAATGATTTGGTAAACAGAGAAGAGGTAGTAAAAGCTTTGCGGAAGATGAAAGCAGGCAAGGCAGCAGGTTTGGATGGTATTGCAGTGGAATTTATTAAAAAAGGGGGTGACTGTATTGTTGACTGGTTGGTAAGGTTATTTAATGTATGTATGACTCATGGTGAGGTGCCTGAGGATTGGCGGAATGCGTGCATAGTGCCATTGTACAAAGGCAAAGGGGATAAGAGTGAGTGCTCAAATTACAGAGGTATAAGTTTGTTGAGTATTCCTGGTAAATTATATGGGAGGGTATTGATTGAGAGGGTGAAGGCATGTACAGAGCATCAGATTGGGGAAGAGCAGTGCGGTTTCAGAAGTGGTAGAGGATGTGTGGATCAGGTGTTTGCTTTGAAGAATGTATGTGAGAAATACTTAGAAAAGCAAATGGATTTGTATGTAGCATTTATGGATCTGGAGAAGGCATATGATAGAGTTGATAGAGATGCTCTGTGGAAGGTATTAAGAATATATGGTGTGGGAGGCAAGTTGTTAGAAGCAGTGAAAAGTTTTTATCGAGGATGTAAGGCATGTGTACGTGTAGGAAGAGAGGAAAGTGATTGGTTCTCAGTGAATGTAGGTTTGCGGCAGGGGTGTGTGATGTCTCCATGGTTGTTTAATTTGTTTATGGATGGGGTTGTTAGGGAGGTAAATGCAAGAGTCCTGGAAAGAGGGGCAAGTATGAAGTCTGTTGGGGATGAGAGAGCTTGGGAAGTGAGTCAGTTGTTGTTCGCTGATGATACAGCGCTGGTGGCGGATTCATGTGAGAAACTGCAGAAGCTGGTGACTGAGTTTGGTAAAGTGTGTGGAAGAAGAAATTTAAGAGTAAATGTGAATAAGAGCAAGGTTATTAGGTACAGTAGGGTTGAGGATCAAGTCAATTGGGAGGTGAGTTTGAATGGAGAAAAACTGGAGGAAGTGAAGTGTTTTAGATATCTGGGAGTGGATCTGTCAGCGGATGGAACCATGGAAGCGGAAGTGGATCATAGGGTGGGGGAGGGGGCGAAAATTTTGGGAGCCTTGAAAAATGTGTGGAAGTCGAGAACATTATCTCGGAAAGCAAAAATGGGTATGTTTGAAGGAATAGTGGTTCCAACAATGTTGTATGGTTGCGAGGCGTGGGCTATGGATAGAGTTGTGCGCAGGAGGATGGATGTGCTGGAAATGAGATGTTTGAGGACAATGTGTGGTGTGAGGTGGTTTGATCGAGTAAGTAACGTAAGGGTAAGAGAGATGTGTGGAAATAAAAAGAGCGTGGTTGAAAGAGCAGAAGAGGGTGTTTTGAAATGGTTTGGGCACATGGAGAGAATGAGTGAGGAAAGATTGACCAAGAGGATATATGTGTCGGAGGTGGAGGGAACGAGGAGAAGAGGGAGACCAAATTGGAGGTGGAAAGATGGAGTGAAAAAGATTTTGTGTGATCGGGGCCTGAACATGCAGGAGGGTGAAAGGAGGGCAAGGAATAGAGTGAATTGGAGCGATGTGGTATACCGGGGTTGACGTGCTGTCAGTGGAGTGAATCAAGGCATGTGAAGCGTCTGGGGTAAACCATGGAAAGCTGTGTAGGTATGTATATTTGCGTGTGTGGACGTGTGTATGTACATGTGTATGGGGGGGGGGGGGGGGTTGGGCCATTTCTTTTGTCTGTTTCCTTGCGCTACCTCGCAAACGCGGGAGACAGCGGCAAAGTATAAAAAAAAAAAAAATATATATATATATATATATATATATATTTTTTTTTTTTTTTTTTTTTTTTTTTATAATTTGTCGCTGTCTCCCGCGTTTGCGAGGTAGCGCAAGGAAACAGACGAAAGAAATGCCCCCCCCCCCCCCCCCCCCATACACATGTACATACACTCGTCCACACACGCAAATATACATACCTACACAGCTTTCCATGGTTTACCCCAGACGCTTCACATGCCTTGCTTCAATCCACTGACATCACGTCAACCCCTGTATACCACATGACTCCAATTCACTCTATTTCTTGCCCTCCTTTCACCCTCCTGCATGTTCAGGCCCCGATCACACAAAATCTTTTTCACTCCATCTTTCCACCTCCAATTTGGTCTCCCTCTTCTCCTCGTTCCCTCCACCTCCGACACATATATCCTCTTGGTCAATCTCTCCTCACTCATTCTCTCCATGTGCCCAAACCATTTCAAAACACCCTCTTCTGCTCTCTCAACCACGCTCTTTTTATTTCCACACATCTCTCTCACCCTTACGTTACTTACTCGATCAAACCACCTCACACCACACATTGTCCTCAAACATCTCATTTCCAGCACATCCATCCTCCTGCGCACATCTCTATCCATAGCCCACGCCTCGCAACCATACAACATTGTTGGAACCACTATTCCCTCAAACATACCCATTTTTGCTTTCCGAGATAATGTTCTCGACTTCCACACATTTTTCAAGGCTCCCAAAATTTTCGCCCCCTCCCCCACCCTATGATCCACTTCCGCTTCCATGGTTCCATCCGCTGACAGATCCACTCCCAGATATCTAAAACACTTCACTTCCTCCAGTTTTTCTCCATTCAAACTCACCTCCCAATTGACTTGACCCTCACCCCTACTGTACCTAATAACCTTGCTCTTATTCACATTTACTCTCAACTTTCTTCTTCCACACACTTTACCAAACTCAGTCACCAGCTTCTGCAGTTTCTCACATGAATCAGCCACCAGCGCTGTATCATCAGCGAACAACAACTGACTCACTTCCCAAGCTCTCTCATCCCCAACAGACTTCATACTTGCCCCTCTTTTCAGGACTCTTGCATTCACCTCCCTTACAACCCCATCCATAAACAAATTAAACAACCATGGAGACATCACACATCCCTGCCGCAAACCTACATTCACTGAGAACCAATCACTTTCCTCTCTTCCTACACGTACACATGCCTTACATCCTCGATAAAAACTTTTCACTGCTTCTAACAACTTTCCTCCCACACCATATATTCTTAATACCTTCCACAGAGCATCTCTATCAACTCTATCATATGCCTTCTCCAGATCCATAAATGCTACATACAAATCCATTTGCTTTTCTAAGTATTTCTCACATACATTCTTCAAAGCAAACACCTGATCCACACATCCTCTACCACTTCTGAAACCGCACTGCTCTTCCCCAATCTGATGCTCTGTACATGCCTTCACCCTCTCAATCAATACCCTCCCATATAATTTACCAGGAATACTCAACAAACTTATACCTCTGTAATTTGAGCACTCACTCTTATCCCCTTTGCCTTTGTACAATGGCACTATGCACGCATTCCGCCAATCCTCAGGCACCTCACCATGAGTCATACATACATTAAATAACCTTACCAACCAGTCAACAATACAGTCACCCCCTTTTTTAATAAATTCCACTGCAATACCATCCAAACCTGCTGCCTTGCCGGCTTTCATCTTCCGCAAAGCTTTTACTACCTCTTCTCTGTTTACCAAATCATTTTCCCTAACCCTCTCACTTTGCACACCACCTCGACCAAAACACCCTATATCTGCCACTCTGTCATCAGACACATTCAACAAACCTTCAAAATACTCATTCCATCTCCTTCTCACATCACCGCTACTTGTTATCACCTCCCCATTTACGCCCTTCACTGAAGTTCCCATTTGCTCCCTTGTCTTACGCACCCTATTTACCTCCTTCCAGAACATCTTTTTATTCTCCCTAAAATTTACTGATATATATATATATATATATATATATATATATATATATATATATATATATATATATATATCCATGGGGATAGGGGAGAAAGAATACTTCCCACGCATTCCTCATGTGTCGTACAAGCTGACGGGAGTGGGGGGCTGGAAACACTCCTCTCCTTGTATTTTAACTTTCTAAAAGGGGAAACAGAAGAAGGAGTCACGCAGGGAGTGCTCATCCTCCTTGAAGGCTCAGACTGGGGTGTCTAAATGTGTGTGGATGTAATCAAGATGAGAAAAAAGGAGAGAAAGGTAGTATGTTTGAGGAAAGGAACCTGGATGTTTTGGCTCTGAGTGAAACGAAGCTCAAGGGTAAAGGGGAAGAGAGGTTTGGGAATGTCTCGGGAGTAAAGTCAGGGGTTAGTGAGAGGACAAGAGCAAGGGAAGGAGCAGCACTACTCCTGAAACAGGAGTGGTGGGAGTATATGATAGAGTGTAGAAAAGTAAACTCTAGATTGATATGGGTAAAACTGAAAGTGGATGGAGAGAGATGGGTGATTATTGGTGCCTATGCACCTGGGCATGAGAAGAAAGATCATGAGGCAGATTTTTGGGAGCAGCTGAACGAGTGTGTTAGTAGTTTTGATGCACGAGACAGGGTTATGGTGATGGGTGATTTGAATGCAAAGGTGAGTAATGTGGCAATTGAGGGAATAATTGGTTTACATGGGGTGTTCAGTGTTGTAAATGGAAATGGTGAAGAGCTTGTAGATTTATGTGCTGAAAAAGGACTGGTGATTGGGAATACCTGATTTAAAAAGAGAGATATACATAAGTTACGTATGTAAGTAGGAGAGATGGCCAGAGAGCATTATTAGACTACGTGTTAATTGATAGGCACGTGAGAGAGACTTTTGGATGTTAATGTGCTGAGAGGTGCAACTGGAGGGATGTCTGATCAATATCTTGTGGAGATGAAGGTGAAGAATTGTATAGGTTTTCAGAAAAGAAGAGAGAATGTTGGGGTTAAGAGAGTGGTGAGAGTAAGTGAGCTTGGGAAGGAGACTTGTGTGAGGAAGTACCAGGAGACTGAGTACAGAATAGAAAAAGTTGAGAACAAAGGACGTAAGGGGAGTGGGGGAGGAATGGGATGTATGTAGGGAAGCAGTGATGGTTTGTGCAAAAGATGCTTGTGGCATGAGAAGCGTAGGAGGTGGGCAGATTAGAAAGGGTAGTGAGTGGTGAGATGAAGAAGTAAGATTATTAGTGAAAGAGAAGAGAGAGGCATTTGGACGATTTTTGCAGGGAAGGAATGCAAATGAGTGGGAGATGTATAAAAGAAAGAGGCAGGAGGTCAAGAGAAAGGTGCAAGAGGTGAAAAAGAAGGCAAATGAGAGTTGGGGTGAGAATCATTAAATTTTAGGGAGAATAAAAAGATGTTTTGGAAGGAGGTAAATAAAGTGCGTAAGACAAGGGAACAAATGGGAACTTCAGTGAAGGGGGCTAATGGGGAGGTGATAACAAGTAGCGGTGATGTGAGGAGATGGAGTGAGAATTTTGAAGGTCTGTTGCATGTGTTTGAAGATAGAGTGGCAGATATAGGGTGTTTTGGTCAAGGTGGTGTGCAAAGTGAGAGGGTTAGGGAGAATGATTTGGTAAACAGAGAAGAGGTAGTAAAAGCCTTGCAGAAGATGAAAGCCGACAAGGCAGCAGGTTTGGAGGGTATTGCAGTGGAATTTATTAAAAAAGGGGATGACTGTATTGTTGTAAGGTTATTTAATGTATGACTCATGGTGAGGTGCCTGGGGATTGGTGGAATGCTTGCATAGTGCCATTGTACAAAGGCAAAAGGGATAAAAGTGAGTGCTCAAATTACAGAGGTATAAGTTTGTTGAGTATTCCTGGTAAATTATATGGGAGGGTATTGATTGAGAAGGTGAAGGCATGTGCAGAGCATCAGATTGGGGAAGAGCAGTGTGGTTTCAGATGTGGTAGAGGATGTGTGGATTAGGTGTTTGCTTTGAAGAATGTTTATCAGAAATACTTAGAAAAGCAAATGGATTTGTATGTAGCATTCATGGACCTGGAGAAGGAATATGATAGAGTTGATAGAGATGCTCTGTGGAAGGTATTAAGAATATATGGTGTGGGGGAAATTTGTTAGAAGCAGTGAAGTTTTTATCGAGGATGTAAGGCATGTGTACGTATAGGAAGAGAGGAAAGTGATTGGTTCTCAGTGAATGTTGGTTTGCGGCAGGGGTGCGTGATGTCTCCATGGTTGTTTAATTTGTTTATGGATGGAGTTGTTAGGGAGGTGAATGCAAGAGTTTTGGAAAGAGAGGTAAGTATGCAGTCTGTTGGGGATGAGAGAGCTTGAGAAGTGTCAGTTGTTGTTCGCTGATGATACAGCGCTGGTGGCTGATTCGTGTGAGAAACTGCAGAAGCTTGTGACTGAGTTTGGTAAAGTGTGTGAAAGAAGAAAGCTGAGAGTAAATGTCAATAAGAGCAAGGTTATTAGGTGCAGAAGGGTTGAGGGGAAAGTCAACTGGGAGGTAAGTTTGAATGGAGAAAAACTGGAAGTTAAGTGTTTTAGATATCTGGAAGTGGATTTGGCAGCGGATGGAACCATGGAAGCGGAAGTGAATCATAGGGTGGGGGAGGAGTCGAAAGTTCTGGGAGCATTGAAGAATGTGTGGAAATCGAGAAAATTATCTCGGAAAGCAAAAATGGGTATGTTTGAAGGAATAGTGGTTCCAACAATGTTGTATGGTTGCAAGGCAGGTGGATGTGCTGGAAATGAGATGTTTGAGGACAATATGTGATCCGAGGTGGTTTGATCAAGTAAGTAATAATAGGGTAAGAGAGATAAGTGGTAATAAAAAGAGTGTGGTTGAGAGAGTAGAAGAGGGTGTTTTGAAATGGTTTGGTCACATGGAGAGAATGAGTGAGGAAAGATTGACAAAGAGGATAGATGTGTCAGAGGTGGAGGGAACGAGAAGTGGGAGACCAAATTGGAGGTGGAAAGATGGAGTGAAAAAGATTTTGAGTGATCGGGGCCTGAACATGCAGGAGGGTGAAAGGCGTGCAAGGAATAGAGTGAATTGGAACAATGTGGTATACTGGGGTCGAAGTGCTGTCAATGGATTGAACCAGGGCGTGTGAAGCGTCTGGGGTAAACCATGGAAAGTACTGTGGGGCCTGGATGTGGAAAGGGAGCTGTGGTTTCAGTGCATTATACATGACAGTTAGAGACTGAGTGTGAACGAATGTGGCCTTTGTTGTCTTTTCCTAGCGCAACCTCGCGCACATGTGGGGGTTGTTATTTCATGTGTGGCGGGGTGGCGATGGGAATGAATAAAGGCAGACAGTATGAATTATGTACATGTGTATATATGTATATGTCTGTGTGTGTACATATATGTATATATATATGTGTATGTGGGTGGGTTGGGCCATTCTTTCATCTGTTTCCTTGCGCTACCTCACTATCGCAGAAGACAGCGACAAAGTATAATAAAAAAATAATAAATAAATATATATATATATATACAAGATGAGAGAAAATGTGAACATCGGTGAAGGGGGATAATGGGGAGGTAATAACAAGTAGTGGTGATGTGAGAAGGAGATGGAGTGAGTATTTTGAAGGTTTGTTGAATGTTTTAGATGATAAAGAGTGGCAGATATAGGGTGTCTTGGTCGAGGTGGTATGTGATGTGTTTGGGAGAATGATTTGGTAAACAGAGAAGAGGTAGTGAAAGCTTTGCTGAAGATGAAAGCCGGCAAGGTGGCAGGTTTGGATGGTATTGCAGTGGACTTTATTTAAAAAAAAAAAGGGGGGGTGACTGCGTTGTTGACTGGTTGGTAAGGATATTCATTCTATGTATGGCTCGTGGTGAGGTGCCTGAGGATTGGCGGAATGCATGCATAGTGCCACTGTACAAAGGTAAATGCTCAAATCACGGAGGTATAAGTGTGTTGAGTATTCAAGGGAAATTATATGGGAGGGTATTGATTGAGAGGGTGAAGGCATGTACAGAGCATCAGATTGGGTAAGAGCTGTGTGGTTTCAGAAGTGTTAGAGGATGTGTGGATCTCGTCTTTGCTTTAAAGAACATATGTAAGAAGAGCTTAGAAAAACAAATAGATTTGTATATAGCATTTATGGATCTGGAGAAGGTATATGATAGAGTTAATAGAGATGCTCTGTGGAAGGTATTAAGAATATATAGTGTGGGAGGCAAGTTGCTAGGAGCAGTGAAAAGTTTTTATCGAGAATGTAAGGTATGTGTATGAGTAGGAAGAGGAAAGTGATTGGTTCTCAGTGAATGTCGATTTGTGGCAGGGATGGATGACGTCTCCAGGGCTGTTCAATTTGTTTATGGTTGGGGCTGTTTGGGAGGTGAATGCAAGAGTTTTGGAGAGAGGGGCAAGTATGCAGTCTGTTGTGGATGAGAGGGCATGGGAAGTGAGTCAGTTGTCGTTTGCTGATGATAGTGCTGGTGGCTGATTCATGTAAGAAACTGCAGAAGCTGGTGACCGAGTTTGGTAAAATGTGTGAAAGAAGAAAGCTGAGAGTAAATGTGAATAAGAGCAAGGTTATTCGGTACAGTAGGGTTGAGGGACAAGTCAATTGGAAGGTAAGTTCGAATGGAGAAAAACTGGAGGAAGTGAAGTAATTTAGATATCTGGGAGTGGATTTGGCAGCGGATGGAACCATGGAAGTGGAAGGGTTCATATGGTGGGGGAGGGGGCAAAAGTTCTGGGAGCGCTGAAAAATGTGTGGAAGTCAAGAACGTTATCCTGGAAAGCAAAAATGGGTATGTTTGAAGGAATAGTGGTTCCAACAATGTTATATGGTTGCGAGGCATGGGCTATAGATAGAGTTGTGCGGAGGAGGGTGGATGTTTTTAAATGAGATGTTTGAGGACAATATGTGGTGCGAAGCGGTTTGATCGAGCAAGTAACTTAAGGGTAAGAGAGATGTGTGGTAATAAAAAGAAAGTGATTGAGAGAGCAGAAGAGGGTGTTTTGAAATGGGTGATCACATGGAGAGAATGAGTGAGGAAAGATTGACAAAGAGGATAGATGTGTCAGAGGTGGAGGGAATGAGGAGAAAAGGGAGACCAACTAGTAAGTGGAAGGATGGAGTGAAAGATATTATGAAATTGGGGCCTGAACATGCAGAAGGGTGAAAGGCGTGCAAGGAATAGAGTGAATTGGAACGATGTGGTATACTTGGGTGGATGTGCTGTCAATGGATTGAACCAGGCCATATGAAGCATCTGGGTTAACCATGGAAAGTTTTGTGGGGCCTAAATGTGGAAAGGGAGCTGTGGTTTTGGTGCATTATACATGACAGCTAGAGACTGAGTGTGAACGAATGTGGCCTTTACTGTCTTTTCCTAGCACTACCTCGCATGCATGCAGGGGAGGGGATTGTCATTTCCTGTGTGGCGGGGTGGCAATAGGAATTAATAAAGTCAGTAAGTATGAATTATATACATGTGTATATATGTATATGTCTGTGTATGTATATGTATGTATACACTGAAATGTATAGGTATGTATGTGTGCCTGCGTGTTAGTGTATGTATATACATGTGTATGTGGGTGGGTTGGGCCATTCTTTCGTCAGTTTCCTTGTGCTACCTCACTAACGCGGGAGGCAGACAAAGTAAAATAAATATAAAAATAAACATTTGTATTCTAACTTTATAAAAGGGGAAACGGAAGAAGTCATGCAAGGAGTGCTCATCCTCCTTGAAGGCTCAGATTGGGGTGTGTGTGTGGATGTAACCAAAATGAGAAAAAAAAAGGAGAAATAGGTAGTATGTTTGAGGAAAGGAACTTGGATGGGAACTTGGATGTTTTGGCTCTAAGTGAAACGAAGCTTAAGGGTAAAGGGGAAAAGTGGTTTGGGAATGTCTTGGGAATAAAGTCAGGGGTTGGTGAGAGGACAAGAGCAAAGGAAGGAGCAGCACTACTCCTGAAGCAGTTGTGGGAGAGTGTGATAGAATGTAAGAAAGCAAGCTCTAGATTGATATGGGTAAAACTGAAAATGGATGGAGAGATGGGTGATTATTGGTGCCTAGGCACCTGGGCACGAAAAGATAGATTATATGAGACAAGTGTTTTGGGAGCAGCTAAGCGAGTGTGTTAACAGCTTTGATGCACGAAACCAGGATATAGTGATGGAAGATTTGAATGCAAAGGTGAGTAGTGACAGTTGGTATAATTGGTGTTACATGGGGCGTTCAGTGTTGTAAATGGAAATGGTGAAGAGCTTGTGGAATTGTGTGCTGAAAAAGGACTGGTGATTGGGAATAACTTTTCAAAAAGCGAGATATACATCAGTATACCTATGTAAATAGGAGAGATGGCCAGAGAGTGTTATTGGATTACATGCTAATTGATAGGCGCATGAAAGATAGACTTTTGGATGTTAATGTGCTGAGAGGGGCAACTGGAGGGATGTCTGATCATCATCTTGAAGGTGAAGATTTGTAAGGGTTTTCAGAAAAGAAGAGAGAATGTTGGGTTGAAGAGAGTGGTGAGAGTAAGTGAGCTTGGAAAGGAGACTTGTGTGAGGAAGTATCAGGAGAGATTGAAGGCAGATTGGAAAGAGGTGAGAGCAAATGACATAAGGGGAGTGGGGGAGGAATAGGATGTATTTAGGGAAGCAGTAATGGCTTATGCAAAAGATGCTTGTGGCATGAGAAAGGTAGGGAGGTGGGCAGATTAGAAAGGGTAGTGAATGGTGGGATGAAGTATGATTGTTAGTGTAAGATAGGAGGGAGACATCTGGATGATTTTTGCATGGAAGTAGTGCAAATGACTGGGAGATGTATAAAAGAAGCAGGAGCTAAAAAGAAAGGTGCAAGAGGTGAAAATGAGGGTAAATAAGAGTTAGGGGTGAAAGACTATCATTAAACTTTAAGAAGAATAAAAAGATGTTTTGGAAGGAGGTAAATAAAGTTCATGAGACAAGAGAACAAATGGGAACATCGGAAGGGGGCTAATGAGGAGGTAATGACAATTAGTGGTGAAGTGAGGAGATGGAGTGAGTATTTTGAAGTTTGTTGAATGTGTTTGATGAGAGTGGTAGATATAGGGTGTTTTGGTCGAGGTGGTGTGCAAAGTGAGAGGGTTAAGGAGAATGGTTTGGTAAACAGAGAAGTAGTAGTGAAAGCTTTGCGGAAGATGAAAGCAGGCATGGTGGCAGGTTTGGATGGTATTGCAGTGGACTTTATTAAAAAAGGGGAGTGACAGTGTTGTTGACTCATTGGTTAGGATATTAAATGTATGTATGGTTCACGGTGAAGTGCCTGAGGAGTGGCGGAATGCATACATAGTGCCGTTGTACAAAGGCAAAGGGGATAAAGGTGAGTGCTCAAATTACAGAGGTATAAGTTTGTTGAGTATTCCTGGGAAATTATATGGGAGGGTATTGATTGTGAGGGTAAAGGCATGTACAGAGCATCAGACTGGGGAGGATTGGAGTGGTTTCTGAAGTGGTTGAGGATGTGTGGATCACGTGTTTGCTTTGAAGAATGTATGTGAGAAATACTCAGAAAAACAGATGGATTTGTATGGAGCATCTATGGATCTGCAGAAGGCACATGATAGAGTTGACAGAGATGCTCTTTGGAAGGTATTGAGTGTATAATGTGGGAGGTACGTTGCTAGAAGCATCGAAAAGATTTTATTAAGGATGTGGGGCATGTGTGCGAGAAGGAAGAGAGGAAAGTGATTAGTTACCAGCGAATGTCAGTTTGCAGCAGGGGTGCGTGATGTCTCCATAATTGTTTAATTTGTTTATGGATGGGGTTGTTAGGGAGGTGAATGCAAGTGTGCATGTATGCAGTCTGTTGTGGATGAGAGGGCTTGGGAAGTGAGTCAGTTATTCCAAATGATACAGCGCTGGTGGCTGATTCAAGTGAGACTGCAAAAGTTGGTGACTAAGTTTGGTAAAGTGTGTGAAGGAAGAAAGCTGAGAGTAAATGCCAATAAGAGCAAGGTTATTAGGTCCAGTAAGGTTGAGGGACAAGTATATTGGGAGGTAAGTTTGAATGGAGAAAAACTGGAGGAAGTGAAGTGTTTTAGATATCTGGGTGTGGATTTGGCATCAGATGGAACCATGGAAGCAGAAGTGAGTCACAGGGTGGGGGAGGGGGCAAAGGTTCTGGGAGCATCAAAGAATGTGTGGAAGGCGAGAATATTATCTCGGAACAAAAATGGGTATGATTGAAGGAATGGTGGAGCCACCGTTATATGGCTGTGAGGCATGGGTTAGAGATAGGGTTGTGCAGAGGAGGGTGGATGTGTTGGAAATGAAAAGCTTGAGGACAACATAAGGTGGTTTGATTGAGTACGCAATGAAAGGGTAAGAGAGATGTGTGGTAATAAAAAGAATGTGGTTGAAAGAGCAGAAGTGGGTGTATTGAAATGGTTTGGTCACATGGAATGAATGAATGAGGAAAGATTGTCAAAGAGGATATGTGTATCAGAGGTGGATGGAACAAGAAGTGGGAGACCAAATTGGAAGTGGAAGGATGGAGTGAAAAAGATTTTGAGTGATCAGGCCCGAAACATACAAGAAGGTGTGAGGTGTGCAAGGAATACAGTGAATTGGAACAATGTGGTATATACGGATCTACGTGCTGTCAATGGACTAAACCAGGGCATGTGAAGTGTCTGGGGTTAACCATGGAAAGGTCTGAGAGGCTTGGCTGTGGATTGAGATCTGTGGTTTCGATGAATTACACACGACAGGTAGGGATTGAGTGCGAACGAATGTGGCCATTTTTGTCTGTTTTCATGAAGGATCAGCATTCTCAGATCTTTCTAAAACTCAATGTGAAATTTTGCATTTACAAGGGCCACATGCATAGTGAGAGGGTGTGTGGTCTTAGAATTATCTTCAACACCAAAAGGTGTTAAAAGATTTTTCTGTTGTTGGATAAACTTTCGTTGATAACCTTAATGACCCTGGGAGCTGATAGACCTGAAGACCAAACAACCAACTAACCTTGCATTTAACATTATAAAACCTGTAAGACCTGTATCTTCAGATATTTCTGACTCCATGTGAAACATATCTTTTTTGGAGGGATGTAGTCAGAATTCAGTCTGTCATCTATATGCCCTGATTCAGTCTCTTGAAAGCATGTTATCCCTGGATACCACATTGTCATTCCTGTCAAATTCATCAAGTTGATCTACAATCCTTATAAAATACAACCAGTCAATAAAAGACTTGAATAGATTGTACAAGGAATACGGTGGTGTGCTTCATGTAAAACATCATTTAACATTATCAAAGTGAACTAAATTAGCTTGCTTTATCATCTATAATCCATACACAGATCAAATCTCACAAAACCCACAATTGTCCATTTTGTGGTATGTCAAGTTACATATTTGTGTACTTAATACAAAAAAATTACATCAAGGTTTTCCAATCAAGTGACGCTTTAGTATTTTGCTTTTAACTTTCAACATGTCATCTTAAAAAATCATAAACATATATAACATTTTGCATTCCAAATCTTATACTGAAACAATCACAACTAACACACATCACTATGCCAGTTTGAGTAATATTACTGCTGAAGCTTCCTCATAAATGACAATTCAGGCCTGGCACCAATTTGGTTGACCTCATTACATTTTCAATCTATTTGTACACTTACACACACGACGACCACACCAAACCTAATTTGCATTTTGGAAATGTGAAATCTTAAATTTAACATTCTACAACCTGTAGGATCTGTATGTTCAAATCTTTCTAGGAATCGGTGTGACGTCTTATATCTATCATTATAAAACCTGTATGATCTGTATGTTTAGATAATTATGACTCAATCTGTGGGATCTGTATGTTCAGATCATTCTAGGAATTGGTGTGAAATCTTACATCTAAAATTCTAAAACCTGTATGATCTGTATGTTTAGATAATTCTGACTCAATGTGAAATATTACTTCTTTAATATGGTCAGAATTTAGTCTCGTCCATAATCATTCCCATATCCTTTCCAAATCACAGTATCCTTCATCATCAGCATTAAGGGCCATGATAAACACCTATGGTACTGCGACTGTTGAAATTTGTTACTACAGAATGCCAAACTGACTAATGAACCTAGAGTTAATATTACTTTTATCATTTTCCACAGGTATCCTTATGATTTTCAGGGATCGTTCTGATGCAAAACCAAACAGTATTAGCCATAATACGAATCTAAAGCAAGTAAAATTTTCAAAATGGGGAAAGGTTAGATTTTCATTCACTGTAATGATCGCTAACGAACTATCCAAAATGGTGTCAATGTTCATTCTGCTTGAATGCCAAATAAAATTCCTACTCCCCCCCCCAAAAAAAAATACTTTATTGATAATAACAATTCATGCAAAGGAATAAGTATATCATACAAAGATGTATTTCCCAAACTTTTGCATTACCCTTGAACTGTAAACTCCACTTTCTACCTTGTATTACAATGTTTACTAAGACCCTTTTCAGTCTTTTCAAATAGTTTTATGCTGTTTCTGTCAATACTGACCATCAGGTATTCAAAATTTACCATCAGTTTCGTAGCTCTCGATAAAATCATTAATACTTTTCAGTCCTTTTGTTTGTAAATTCAATGGTTTCCTAGCTCTGAACACGAAATGATGTAAATCATTTTACATTCCCTTTGATTGAGCATTCAATGTCTTTTGAGACCATGCAATCACTATTTCAGAAAACCTTTGCATCACTTAAGATCTAACAAAAATACATACTTTAATCTTTCCATCCCGTTTCACCGAAATATTGCAACTGTTCAACATATGTATACATACATACACGAAAGTGCAGGATGTGACCACATACTACAGTCTTCCTCAACCATCCCAACATAAAACTTACATATTTACATCTCTATGTTCTTCAACCTTAATCTCCCTATTGAGAAACGACCTAAAATGTAACTTGATTCAGTACCATAATTTCTCTAATGGTAGGAAAGAGCTAATACAATTAAATTATTCCTCCTAACCATCTGCAGTTATGCAAAGTAACGGGGCTTTCAGACAAAAATATATAAGTGCCTTTGACAATGTTCATAATACCAATATATCTAACGAATATGCTTCAACTGAAATACTTCATATCTCCATGTGCTGGCATTCACTAACAAACAGCTCATCAACGAGTTATTAAATGTGCATTTTCGCCACATTAACACAAATTATCTCCTCAAGAACAGGTGTACCAATGATGAACATCAAAACCTGCCACCTTGCTTACACTACTGCGTTCTTCCTTATCACCAACCTGTAGCACATTCACCTCGATCGTCAACCGTAATCTATGTACATTATTTAAGACTAACAAAACCAAAGTTTTAATTTCTCGCTAGGTAATCGTCTTCTGTTAACAAAGCAGACGGAAATTAAATTGATACCATGTGAATATATGAACATGGCCGCTGACACGTTAGGCTCAACATGCTCACTGTTGACATTTCTTGGCTCTCATTTTCCTCGTAATCATACTAAAGTTAACAGCTATACACATCACTATAAATCAACAATAAGGACTCGACACATTATTAGAGCCAAATACTCCTTTCCTTGCTCAACAACGTAATTGTTCAAGCACAGAAGTTTGAAAACTCACAGGCATGTTTAGTATATTCCTCTGTCGGCACGAAAAGAACGTTGTGGTGTGTGTGGCGGCGCTAGATGAGGCGCGAGCTGCGCACCACTTCCCTTTATTCACCAAATTGCCTCATCTTGTATAATTCCTCGTGAAAGTAGTTTTATATAATAAAAAAGTAAGTTCTGCTAGAAATTCACATCAATTACTATGTTTTATTTTGGATCTAGACATGTAATAATTACAGGACCTTCAACTTTTTCAACAAATGACATCCATCAACCTAAACAAACAAAAGTTTCTATTCATTCATCTCTCTGATAGTCTGTCAAAGTTGCTGAGAAATGATTCATTGATACATTATGCCGAATCTTATTCCACTTTTTCGAAGCCGGTGGGAAAATACTAACTATAAATTTATGTTTGATAGCAAAACTTGGCATTTAGAGCAAGCCAAACGTGAATGATCATGTTGATGTGCCTGTGAATTACACCATTACATACAAAACAAACAGCAAATATGACTCACATTTTCTACATCTTATGCAACAGTTGAATAATACAGCTAGATATATAAAGAAAAACAAATTATTCCACTATTTCATTAGAATTTACAGTGACGCAGTTATGAGTGAGTTAGCTCATAGCATATAACTATTCTAAGATTACAAAACTTGATCCTGGCATCAGTTGCTTCATATATTTAGACCAAAAAGGTTTGAATGTAAGGTCAACTAACGTCTTAATCATAAAGACTGGAATAAGCTTCCTCTATACCACACAAGAGTGGGAGGAGGGGGCCTACAAGGTCAAAGCTTACGTAAATTTTCTCTATAACGTCACATATCCACAGGACCCACAAAGCGTTTTCTTTTTTTTTTGTTACATGTACCAGCATGTCAGCTGGACGCGGACCTGACAACAAGTACAAGGTGCGTCATGTGGTACAGCCATGGGAGATACGTATGTTCGTGGGTGCGTATGATGTTATAATTACTCTGAATATCCATAAATGGTGTTTACTTTTCTTCGATTAGTGGTTATAATTTGACATTGGCGGCCATTAAACACAAGCGGGGGGGGGGGGGGGGGAAGAAAGCCTAGAGGTCAGAGTACACAAATCAACCTATAAACCGAGGTTCATATTACGTCGTCGGTGATTTAGGTAATCCATAGGTTCTATAACCTCTGTATTGTACGTTATTTACGCATATCTTTACTTCAAACAGATATCTCATTGAACTAGTGCATATCATGCATTAAATATGACAATTTGAAAATACATCTGATACGCTAGGCTGTAGGCCCATCAACTAACGGGGTCGTCAAGGTCATTTTAACTACTGGAAAAATGTTAAACATCTTCATGTGGTAAACATAAACATTATATACACGCTCGCTGTGTATATGGCCCATTCATGTATTTGGCCCCAACTGAGAACTGACATTTCAGTTGTCCTGGCTTATTCACTTCAGCAGCCTTCTGTATCAGTTATGGTTACTGAGCTGAATACAATAACATCGAAAACTAAAGACCTAAATCACATATGTCAATGAATTCAGTGCCTGAGAACAAATCACATATATGAATGAATTCAGTGCCTGAGAACAAATCACATGTGTATGAATTCAGTGCCTGAGAACAAATCACATATATGAATGAATTCAGTGCCTGAGAACAAATCACATATATGAATGAATTCAGTGCCTGAGAACAAATCACATATATGAATGAATTCAGTGCCTGAGAACAAATCACATATATGAATGAATTAAGTGCCTGAGGACAAATTACATATATGAATGAATTAAGTGCCTGAGGACAAATTACATATATGAATGAATTAAGTGCCTGAGGACAAATCACATATATGAATGAATTAAGTGCCTGAGGACAAATCACATATGTGAATGAATTCAGTGCCTGAGAACAAATCACATGTGTATGAATTCAGTGCCTGAGAACAAATCACATATATGAATGAATTAAGTGCCTGAGGACAAATTACATATATGAATGAATTAAGTGCCTGAGGACAAATCACATATATGAATGAATTAAGTGCCTGAGGACAAATCACATATGTGAATGAATTCAGTGCCTGAGAACACATCACATATGCGAATGAATTCAGTGCCAGTGAACAAATCACATATGTGAATGAATTCAGTGCCTGAGAACAAATCACATATGTGAATGAATTCAGTGCCTGAGAACAAAAAATAATGTTTGAACGCTGACCTAAACGTGCTCGGGCAGCAGACATGCCTTGGGCAGGTCATGGCTCTATCGGGGGGTTACTGGGCTTCTTTATTCTGAAACAGTTGCTTAGCCAAGTTGCTTGGGACCTTCCTGAGCTTCGGAAGAAAAATGATCACAGACTTGATAGTTGGAAAGACGTGCGAACTTCATAATACAGTAGAGCTGCATTCGGAGAGAAGTGCAGAATCTGTATCTGCATTGCATGATGAGCCAGAGGCCAGCGGTATGTCCAACCCTTTTGAAAAGCTGGCCAGAAAATTTTGTACAATTCTGATGGTTGGTGACAGTCAGGTTATAAGTACATGAATAACGTTATTTCGAACAGAAGTAGGAGATTTAAGACTCGAGTTTGTACTCTTTGATGTCAGGTTACGACGTCACACACAGTACGGATGACAACGTCTAGAAATTGGGGGGAGGGAACACTGTTTCAGTGTAGGCGGCAATGACATAAGTCTGACTCGGAGTGGGAGTTGATAGGAAGGTGTAAGTTAGCTGCAGATAGGATTAAGAGCAAGGGTGGAATTCCTGTACTATATTCTACTCTGCCTTTTACGGGCAGAATGCTATTCATGCTTAGATATGGGGTCCACTTTATCTAGGGAAAGTGTACACGCTTCGACAAGGTCAGTAGCTCAGGATATGACGAGGATTATTCAGTCAGTAAGCATCTAAGTCAGGGGTTCCCTGCCCTTTTGTTCATTTGTACCTCTTGGGCATTCTGACAGGTTCCCATGTACTCCTATAAATCAATGATCCAAAATTTATATAAGACAATACTGACTATTTTTATTATGAAATCTGTAAGAGGCTATATAAGGATTTCATACTATTTTGTAACGAGGGTGTTCAGTATTGCTTGTTCTACATTACTACACTGGGCAGCAATGTAAATCATGGTTATACTCTCAGACCCGTATATATGTACCTCTGAGGGTCATGTACCCAAGGTTGGGAACTCCTGATCTAGATAATAGTAACATGGGACCAGGTAAGGAATATGGGATTAAAGCTAACAAAGAACGTGCAGGATAGGTTATGGATTAGGTGAGGGACGAATAAAATTGGTAACATCAAGAGATGGGCGGCTCCACATGGTATCTAACCCATCTGTCCAACAGATGAGTGTTTGGAAGTGAATGATGTCATCGATATTAAGTGGTGTGCGAGTTTAGCAAAACCTGCTACAGAGCTCCCGCAGAAGGAGGCGAAACCCAGTAACGACCTGAGTTCCTTCATAGTTGTTGGGACTTCCCATCCCTCACTGCCTCTGTCTTAGCAGGATCTGATCCCATCCCCGACCTTTGAACTACGTTCCATAAGGATGCAACCTTTCTTGTAAAATAAATGGTGCTTCATGGTTTGAAAAAAAAAAAGTTCCTAACCTTGCTGAACGTATCCAAGTTATCCAAGGAAACTACTATCAGGTCATCCAGATAACGAGGAAACGATAAGATCCCCCACTGATGATACATTCCAGATTACGATAGAATGTCCTTGGTGCGTTACACAGCCATTTAATCTGAAATGACACAAATGCGGTACAAAACGTAGTCCTGTGTACATCCCTGGGGTGAACATTCACCTGGTGGTTGCCCGCTGCGGGACCTAACGTCAATTGCTCTAGTACGGCCCGCAGGTGAAGAGACCTAAGCACTGAGGGTAGAGGGTTGGATTTGTTATCCCACCCAGCCCCCACTAGATCCAGGCTCCCTCTGTTAGGAGGGCAGCCTAATCTATTCTCTGCCTTAAACTTGTAATGTCGTAGCTTCAACAACTTTGAGAGTAGATGGCATAAACAGCGTAGACTCAATTCTGGATACACTCACTGTCTGCACTTGGGCCAATAAAAAGTTCGTAAAAGTCAACCGATGTAATAACATAAACAGAAAAAACTGGATTTTGATAAGAATTATAATATAATTCTGACATGCATGCGTCACACGTAAGCAATCACAAGTTCAGAAAAAAAATCTTTGCTTCACACTAGCATAAGACATCATAGTGATTACTTTTCCTCACGCAAAAGTTTATTCATTAACCTTTGTCCTGTGAGGCAGAACTTGGAGGGACGACGGCAAGTGGATACCTCAGACAGTGACAGCTCCTTGAAGACGAAGACGTCGTTGCCAGCACCGTGCTCTGGTTCACGAAGCAACAGTTCCTCCAGTTCTGCACCAGGGAGCAACAGGTCCTCATGCTCAGCCTCAATAACCAACCAGTCTTTGAATTCTGTCTCACGAAGCAACTGTGCGCACACTGCGGGCCTCGCGAAGCAACAAGTCTTCGTGCTGTGCCGCACGAAGCAACCAATCTTTGAATTCTGCCTCACGATATAACTGTTCATTGAGTTTTGCATCATGAAACTGCAGGTCTTTATGCTCCGCCTCAATATGGAGTTTTGCCTTATGAAACAAGCGTTTACCGAGTTCTGCATCACAAAGCAACAGCTTTTTGTACTCTGCCTCTGCCAACTGTAGCTCATACTTCGACGGAAAAATGAGAGGCGAGGACTGCGGACTGCTCAATTTTATTAGCATGCAAGGGTCAAGACAGCCAACTGACGAGCAAACCTGAAGTGATTATAATGGGAATTACCTATATTCCGGGACACAAACAATTCATTTTGTAATCCGTTCCGTTCGGAGAACTCGCTCTACTCTGTTCTCAAGGAATGGAATTGTCGTTAATGATGACCATAGGGATTGGAGGCAGGGGTCTTAGGGGATGGAGAACACAGTAAGTTGTCTACAAGAGACAAGGGTAACTTAATTTTTTCGAAAATTATCTCACGGACCTAACATCTTTTTGCTACCTTCAAGAAGGTAGTTCACTTTTTGAAACAATCTCGAAGTTGTCCTGCATATCTTGTTCCCCACGAAGCTCCTCTTAAGTATTGGCGATTCTCCATTTTCTTCAAGTCATAAATAAATCCTCTTCATTTTCTTCACGAAGGGAATTTATCAGTACCCCTTCCTTCTGCATGTCTTGTTCTCTTTGCAGAGAACTAGAGCAGAGAGCAGATGCTCTATAACTTTGGAACATCTAAACCAGGACAGGACGTACATAAGAGACACTCAGATGTGACGTTATGGAAGCCTAGTTTTGCGGTCAGTAACTTATTAAGGTATCTTTTAAAGTCACTTGCATTCCAATTATCCAACACATTTATACTATAAAAGTAATTACACATCTTTTGTTAAAAATTATCTTGCTTAACTTTGTTATATTATCTGTCCTATCCTAGCATACCTCAAACTACTATTCAATGTCTACGTCATCGATGGTTTGAAAATTGAAAGATGTGATGAGGCGATGGTTTGAAAATTGAAAGGATGTGAAAAGGTAATCTCAACCTCTCTTCTAAGATGTGTAGATTTAAAGCCTCAAGACAACCTATGTAACTCAGCTCTCTTACTTCTGGTATCATCTTTGTGTAATTAGATAATTGTATAACATGCGGAGCTCTCATAATTGGTACTATTTTTGTGTAATTACTTACATGTACTGCACGGGAAGGAGTTTTGCATTCTTGTTCCCATCTCTTGATACGATTATTTCTGGTGTTCGGGGAAAAAGATGCTTCGTTTTTTAACCCGTGTACGTATATATGAACCATGTCTATACACACACACACACACACACACATACGGTGGAGCAGTTAACGTTACTGATCGTCACGCATGCATGGGCTTCCTGGGATAAAATATGCATAGGTTCAAATCCTGTTCGCGGCAGCCTATCAAGTCCACCCAGTTGTTCATCCTCTCCTTTGGAATGGTAGCTAGAATGGCTGCGTGACAGGGTACTGTGTGTGTGTTTGTAAAACTCTTTCCCCATAACACAAATAGTAACCACACACACACACACTAGCTTAAGCCAGGTACCCATTTATCGACCAGCCAGAAGAAGGATGAACACCTAGGTTGGGTGCATGCCGACACAACGCCAAGATTCAACCCTATGCAGGTCCGAGCCTGGGTTGTCCCTTGTCCGTGCTGACTCAAGGACAGTAACGCTAACCAGTGCACACGGGTTAGCGTTTGTGTATGTCCTGATATTTTTCAGAAATCTTCCGATGGTTAAGTAATGAATCCAAATGGCATTCATGGACACGTGCCTGATAGGGACCAAACGAAAACACGGAGACGTGTCATGAGTCAACAAATAAAGAAGACAGGAACTGTTCATTTCTTGTGACGATGCGGAAATATCAACCCAAAATACCATGGGGTCAAGAGCATCCTGATGTAATCGCAGTACAAGCAAGCAGTGGCACCATCGACTTTCACTATCGAAATAAAATTGGCTGCATGTTTATTGTAAATAATTTCGGTAATGCTCTTGGCACAAAAATGGTGATGAGATTTTAGGAACAGTTAAGTTCTCAATTCAAAATGCCTCCATTACTGAAAATGCAAAAAATTGCCAAATGACATGTCACATGTTCAGTCTCACACATGACTTGGCAAGAATATTCATCAGACTGAATAGAGCCTATCCAACCAAATGTGACAGGTAGAAATTCTGAAAGCAGTTAACTAATAAGTAACTGAAATTCTTTAAGTAAAGAGATTCAAGAAACTCAAACCTTGGAAGAAATAGAGGGTCAAAAATGCTCAAGTCCTAGTGATACATCTATACAAGCCACCACAATCAGAACTGGATTTAAAAGTCCCAATCCATCCAAATTTTGATGGGCTACACAAATTTTAAATGTCCTTAGGTGTTCTAAATGCTTCTATTTTGGTCATGGACAAATATTATTTACACTACATCCTAGAAGTGCCAATTGTAATGGCTGCCACAGCACTAAACTACCAATGCCTCGTCAGTAAATGTCAATATAAACTGTAGTCCGACACTTGTGCAAAACAAAAAAAAATGGAGAAAACTTAAAAACCAGAAACTGCCATGTTAGTACCTTTTGAAAAAATTAACTCCAGATGGAGGACAAACATACCCCTTTATCAAAAACACTCTTAGAAACAGACCAATCCCCAAGAAAAATTAAAATATTTTCTGCAAACATTCCAAATTGCACAATCTACCCAAAAAAAAAAACCATATCAAAAGGTGATAAATTTCAAAAACACACACCCAATAACCATAATCCAACACAACCCATGTTTCCAAACTAAGACACTCATCATGATCATACACATCACAGCCCATGTATATCCAATGATCATCCAGTATCAGCTTAGCCACTGTGTTGCACCAAGGCACCTCCCCTCTCCCCAAGGCTTCCCTTTAAAAGCCCCTGTCTGATACAAAATAAATACATTGTGTTTTCATTTGATCTTTTATTCATTTGTCCTAAAAAGGTTAAACAAGGTGAGAATTGTTTGAGTTACATATGGTCTCAAACTGTCTATCTATATCTCTGACCTCTGGGAACTCCCACCAAGAGGTGGCCATGGAAAAAGTCTCCACTTAATGCCTCCTTCGCATATACCATTCCAAGCATTCTTCCACCCTATTTGCTCATGTCACAGGTGGTCTTCCTCTTGAACTAACCCCTTTAATTGTACTATCATACACTCTCCTTGTAAACTCCCAGTCTTGCATTCTTTCCACATGACCAAACCACCTCAAAGTATTATGTTTCATCCACTTTACAACTCTACAATTCATTCCCTGCTATACCACATATCTCATACACCCCATTATTTCTTTCTTCATTCAATTTAGTCACACCACATGTTCTTCTCAAATAGCTCATTTCCACAGCCTGGTTTCTTGACCTCTGTAACTCACTCCAAGTCCATGTTTTGGCAGCAGAGGTCAAGGTTGGGAGGACTATGCTCTTCTTCAATCCTCTCTTCACTTCCAAACTTACACCTGTGCCCTTCATTATTCTATCAAGAGATCCAACGACTCTTCTACACTGTACTGCGCTCTCCCATATCTTTCCTTCCATATCACCAAACTTACCCAAGATAGCTCCTAAATATTCAAATTCTCACCTGTTCCAATCTTTCTCCCCTCATATCCAAAGCACAGTGTAGTACACCTACACTTACACACATCATAAAATACAATTTTTGCAACTATACACTCTCAGCAAACAACACTGTATCATTCACAATCAGGCTTGCCATTAGCCACTATATCTCACACCCACACTCCATCTCTGCACCCCTTTTCCCTAGTTTTACCTTCATCTCACTTTTCATGCCCCCCATATATATATATATATATATATATATATATATATATATATATATATATATATATATATATATATATATATATATAAAATTTTTTTTTTTTTTGCTGTCTCCCGCGTTTGCGAGGTAGCGCAAGGAAACAGACGAAAGAAATGGCCCAACCCACCCCCATACACATGTATATACATACGTCCACACACGCAAATATACATACCTACACAGCTTTCCATGGTTTACCCTAGACGCTTCACATGCCCTGATTCAATCCACTGACAGCACGTCAACCCCGGTATACCACATCGCTCCAATTCGCTCTATTCCTTGCCCTCCTTTCACCCTCCTGCATGTTCAGGCCCCGATCACACAAAATCTTTTTCACTCCATCTTTCCACCTCCAATTTGGTCTCCCTCTTCTCCTCGTTCCCTCCACCTCCGACACATATATCCTTTTGGTCAATCTTTCCTCACTCATTCTCTCCATGTGCCCAAACCATTTCAAAACACCCTCTTCTGCTCTCTCAACCACGCTCTTTTTATTTCCACACATCTCTCGTACCCTTACGTTACTTACTCGATCAAAACCACCTCACACCACACATTGTCCTCAAACATCTCATTTCCAGCACATCCATCCTCCTGCGCACCACTCTATCCATAGCCCACGCCTCGCAACCATACAACATTTTTGGAACCACTATTCCTTCAAACATACCCATTTTTGCTTTCTGAGATAATGTTCTCGACTTCCATAAACATTCTTCAAGGCTCCCAGAATTTTCGCCCCCTCCCCCACCCTATGATCCACTTCCGCTTCCATGGTTCCATCTGCTGCCAGATCCACTCCCAGATATCTAAAACACTTTACTTCCTCCAGTTTTTCTCCATTCAAACTTACCTCCCAATTGACTTGATCCTCAACCCTACTGTACCTAATCACCTTGCTCTTATTCACATTTACTCTTAACTTTCTTCTTTCACACATTTTACCAAACTCAGTCAACAGCTTCTGCAGTATCTCACATGAATCAGCCACCAGCGCTGTATCATCAGCGAACAACAACTGACTCACTTCCCAAGCTCTCTCATCCACAACAGACTTCATACTTGCCCCTCTTTCCAAAACTCTTGCATTCACCTCCCTAACAACCCCAACCATAAACAAATTAAACAACCATGTAGACATCACACACCCCTGTCGCAAACCTACATTCACTGAGAACCAATCACTTTCCTCTCTTCCTACACGTACACATGCCTTACGTCCTTGATAAAAACTTTTCACTGCTTCTAACAACTTGCCTCCCACACCATATATTCTTAATACCTTCCACAGAGCATCTCTATCAACTCTATCATATGCCTTCTCCAGATCCATAAATGCTACATACAAATCCATTTGCTTTTCTAAGTATTTCTCACATACATTTTTCAAAGCAAACACCTGATCCACACATCCTCTACCACTTCTGAAACCACACTGCTCTTCCCCATACATTATTATTCTAAGAATAAAGGCCATTCATTGCTATAATCCAGCTTTGAATGAAAAAGGTTTTTGGTCTGAAAAATATCTTGCACTATTTTCTTCGGTAAATAGCTTTGCTTTAATACATCAGTATAGGTCATATTTGTCATGGTGAATAACATCATAGGGTCAAAATGTGTCTGTGGGCTCATTATGTCTCATAATTAAGCTTTGAAATGACTATATGTTTAAGATATTTCATGATCTTTTATATCACAATTATTTTCTGTTTGTTGGAAAAGGAAGCACCACAGCATATTTTTCATTATTGTTATTACAATTACAGAAGCCTTTCATTAGTTTAATTCCAACTGTAAAAGAACAAGCATTTAAACCTGGAAAAATACCAGGAATGATTACTTGCATCTATCGAATATTGTCTCCAGAAAATAAGGTTCCTTAGTATAGCTTAATAAGACTCTACGGACAAAATATTGATATGGGGTTAAAATGTTCCATAAAAATTCTAAAATATCCTGTGTCCCAGTCCTTTACGCTTCGTCTATGAAGTGTGAATGATGGTTACCTGCCAGAGTTTTGTGTGGATACCAACCATATCAAGATTAATTGTTATGATTCTTCTTTCGTCCATCAAATTGTGAAGCTTTGGGTTTCTCTTTCCCTCTTCCTATAACCTCTCCAGCATCATGCCCCTGTGGCTAGGGGGAATGATATATTAGTGGAGTTGGATAAAAAAAAAAAGTAACTAATTTCTACTGGCAGAGTACAGAACTTTTCCTAGATTGCAAAATTGAAGAACTGCCACTGTACGACATCAGCCAGTCAGTGCTGATAGGTGTATAGTGTGCAACTGTGTTTCTCTTTAAAACAAGACAGTGTTGCATTAGCACAGAGTAGTTCAAACAAGTATGTTTTTCAAGAAATTTCAACTGGAAAAAACCATGTCAATTGTACTGGAGTAACTTTCTTGATGCAGCAGTATTATGCTGTACTCCTCTCTATGATTCCTAGAAGGTAATTAAGCCCTTCAGCTCTTCATTTTATTTCATAAGGAGGAGGCTTGAAGCTTTTGACACCTTTCTATTACGATACCAATGAAATTGGTATGATCTTAAAGTTTCATAATTTGCCTTAATAGGTAATCTGGGCTCATTTCGATCCATGCCATACAAATTTCAGTAGTGCTACAATTAGCATGTGCACCTCATCCATGTTGATCCATATAATCTCAGGGAATAGTAAGACTACTATTGTAGGCAGTTGCATGTTAATATTTCAACAGGTGTGTTTCTAACCACTAAACTACTTGATGTGTTAAAAGTTTTGCATATCTATCCCATACTATTTAGCTTATTACCTGCTTCTGGAAGTTTCCTGTCACGTGGGTGTTGGGATATCATGACAGTCTAAGATTCAAGTCCACAGCTTTTGAAATAGTCGTCAAATGGAAAGTTTTCCTTTTTCAGCAATTGGGTCATAATAAGACCTGACCTGCAGAGATATACTATTAATCAGATGTACTGGAGTGTGTCAGCAGCTTTGAT
The DNA here is from genome assembly GCF_036320965.1 of Panulirus ornatus. Lineage (NCBI taxonomy): Eukaryota > Metazoa > Arthropoda > Malacostraca > Decapoda > Palinuridae > Panulirus > Panulirus ornatus. The sequence goes on along the minus strand of NC_092239.1, from coordinate 42,611,046 downwards.
GAATGAGACCGGGTATTAGGGTTGGGTGATTTAAATATGAGGGTGAGTAATGTGGCAGTTGAGGGTATAATTGGTGTACATGGGGTATTCAGTATTGTGAATGGAAAAGGTGAAGAGCTTGTGGATATGTGTGCTGAAAGAGACTGCTGACTGGGAATACCTGGCTTTAAAAGAGAGCTATACATATGTATGTGAGTAGGAAAGATGGTAATAGGGCATTACTGGATTGTGTGTTAATTGACAGGCATGTAAATGTGCTGAGAAGGGCAGCTGGAGGGATGTCTGATCACTATCTAGTGGAGGCGAAGGTGAAGATTTATAAAGGTTTTCAAAAAAAAAGACAGAATGTTAGGGAGAAGAGAGTGGTGAGAGTAAGTGAGCTTGGAAAGGAGAATTGTGTGAGGAAGTACCAAGAGAGATTGAGTGTGGAATGGCAAAAGATGAGAGCAAATGAAGTCAGAGAAGTGGGTGAGGAATGAGATGTATTTAGGGAAGCAGTGATGGATTGTGCAAAAGATGCATGTGGCATGAGAAAGGTGGAAAGTGGGCAGATTAGAAAGGGTAGTGAGTGGTGGGATGAAGTAAAGTTGTTAGTGAAAGAGAAAAGAGAGGCATTTGGACAATAATTGCAAGGAAGGAGAGCAAATGACCGGGAGATGTATAAAAGAAAGTGGCAGGAGGGCAAGAAAAAGGTGCAAGGGTTGAAAAAGAGGGCAAATGAGAGTTGGGGTGAGAGAGTATCATTAAATTTTAGGGAGAATAAAAAGATTTCTGGAAGGAGGTAAATAATGTGTGTAAGACAAGAGAACAAAAGGGAACATCAGTGAAGGGGGTAAGTAGCGAAGTAATAACAGGTACTG